>NC_044510.1:7117816-7132816 GCF_902362185.1 Chanos chanos
TTCTTTTAAATAATTGACTGTTTTTTTGTCGTTGTTGTTGTTCCTGTTGTTATTTATCCTCATAAGAACTAAAATGTTCAACGGACTGGATGTATTAATGATAAATACTAAATTAAAAATGATTTTATTTAAATTTTAAAATCTCCAGCAATCTCTTGGCTGTCTTACATTGGTTTTTTTAGCCATTTCAGTGACATTGTTGTAATTCTGAGGACAATAACCGTAGACATCTAAGCCCTGTCTAGCTGAATTCTTTCCCTCCTAAGACCAACTGGCCAAGAGTTTCTTTGGTTCTTGAGCCACCGCTGAAACCTTCTGTTTACACAAATTCAAACACGAAACTAGAGATTGGTTATACTCAACTCTTCATAGTTCCAAAAAACCAAAAACAATCAAAGGAAACAAACAAACAAACAACAACAAAATAGAAGCGACAGCTTGATTAAATAAGTGAATTCGGTGTACTTTGACTATGAGTGTTAACAGTGCAAGTGGAGTCTGTTCCTTTTTAACAACCGCATCTGAGATACATCAAGTGCTTGTCTATAAACAAGACAGAAATCCAGACGTAGCGTCCAGGGGGGTGTTCCAGTAAGCGGGTTTAGTGAAAACTCGGAGTTAGTTAACTCAGAACAAGTAGTAAACCTCCTAATAGAAGAGCCCTATGGCTTCATTCTCCTACCAAAACAATTAGGAGGTTTACTGCTATCTCTGAGGTAACTAACTCTAAGTTTTCACTAAACCCGCTTTTTGGAAATACCACCTCAGATGGATGCTAGAACGTTCTGTACGTTTAGCGCAAGCGATCGCAGTTCAGATTGACTGACTGTTAAAGCTACGGAGTCGTACACTTTAATGGAGACAACGCGAGGTTACGTGTGAGTGTAACTGGAGGCACATATGTCTCGATAACGTAATTTATTTAGGGATAACAGAGCGCTTTTTAAGTTTGGCAGAAGAGGCTAGCGCACGGTAGTCGTAGTCTATTTCCCCATCTGGATGTGTGTTTTCAGACCGGATATTTTAGATGACCGGTCGTGTACGTCAGTTAATGCCGAGTATCTGGGTCTCCGCTGAAAACTCAGCATGCTTTTTATACTAACTTAAACTGCAGAAGGTTACGGTAAATCTGCAAAAAGATAAAAGAATGCCAATAATTATTCGCATCACTGGGCACAGCTTGGATATGTTCCAGTCTTTATACGTCGCTGTGGTTGGCTACATAACTCGCCTTAATACTGAGCGCGTATTAGCCGCCCCCCACCGCAATGTCAAAACCGAAAACTTGATTTTTAAATTCAGTCAAACAATTGAATTACAAAATGCCAAAAGAGACAATGAAACATTTAAACATCTTTCTATTTTATCAAAAATTGCTGACAGAACTCCTCTCCTCAGGGCCAGAAAGAATAACATGTCTGAGTTCAATTCTTCTCAAGGTTTCCTTAAACCAGGAGTTTTTCACCCCCCACCCCACCCCCCACCCCCTTCATGTTCCTGCTGCCAGAGGCTGATTGGAACTCATTGGGGATTTAATGCTGTGGATTCTGTTAGGGGTGATTTGTGACAATGTTTATTGAGGAAGAGCCATAAAATAAAATTGAGTTACATTATACAACACCTCTCTCTCTCTCTCTCTCTCTCTCTCTCTCGTTCTCTTGCCTTCTTGCCTTGTTCATTTTTCAAGGTTGTTTTTGAGAGTTTGTATCCATCATTCTGCATTTTGCACGCCCTCTTCTTCCCACACCTGCTCTCTCTTCTCTCTCTCTCTCTCTCTCTCTCTCTCTCTTTCTCTCTCTCTCTCTCTCTCTCTCTGGCCGTTTCTTGTCAGTTGACCTCGGCTTGTATGGAATTCCCTCCATCTGTTGAGTTGCTCTCACCTCCACGCAAGCCTCAGCTCGTACACCCTGTCCTCCTCTCTGTATGTCTTACCATCCCCCCCCCCCTCTCTCTCCCTTTCTCTCTTTCTCTGTCAGTCTTTACATCCTTCTACCCTCTCCTCCTCAGCCTTTCACTCCCTTCCCGTTTCCACCTCCTTCTTTTGCCTCCATTTTATTCAGCTCCTTCCTCTGCTTTGGCTGAGCGTTACACGCTAACGCTGAATTAGATTACGTTATGCTACGTTCAGAAGAAAAGCAACCTCCTAAATTAGATCTCTGTTCTCTCTTGTTGACTTTTTCCCTGTCCTTTCATCATTCTCAGCAAGGTTATCCTCAGGCTGCAAACGCTTTTATGGGAGCAAGGGGGCGTAAGCAGGGGAGAAGGGGGGAAGGGAGGAACGAGGTGGATGGTGGGGGGGTGGGGGGGGGGGGGGGGGGGGGGGGTGGGTTGGAGGAGGGTGGGGTGGCTTGCAGCGACGCCATGATCGTTTTGGTTTTAAAGGGACGTACGGCGCTTTAACCATCTTAGTTCGGTCTTCCCGGTTAATTGTCGTCCCGGTTTAATTGAGAGGCCGGACAAATTTAACATCAGTAATGAAAATGAGACAGGGAGTGTTCAAAGAAAGAAAGAAAGAAAGAGAGAAAGAAAGAACACAGCAAAAGAGAGGAGGGAGCAGACATTTCTCGACATTAAACGAGGAGAAAGAACAGATTAAAAAAACATAAAGGATTAAAAATAATTCGATGAAGGTGGTGAGATTACACGTATGTTTCATTTTAATTCTCGCAACATCTCTCTCTCTCTCTCTTTCTCTCTCTCTCTCTCTCTTTCTCTGTGGACCTTTAGCTGTTTTTTTTTTTTTTTCATTTCCGTGTCTTGCCCCTGGCATTCAATATGAGTATGCAAACACACAGAAATAGAATTTTCCTGCATTGTTGACACCTCTCCCCTCTTGTTGAATCTGTCAAACAAAATACCAAGATTGCTGCCGCTTTTACTCACCCAGTCCAAGGAAAAGACACATAGCTCTCCCTTCAAATTTTTATTATTTCTTTTTTTTTTTTTTTCCCAGAAACCACGATAAATGCCACCATTATCATCCGTACACAATATCAACACAAAAATGACACATACACAAAAATAAACAATGTTAAAAATCAGACATATTTTCAAAAATAAAAGAGAGAGAGAGAGAGAGAGAGAGAGAGAGAGAGAGAGAGAGAGAGAGACCTTCACTGCATGTTCCATATATAACACAGCTTTTACTCAAGTCCAGTAACTGGGCTTAGTTTGTATATATTTATATTTATATTTATATATATTTATATATATATATATATGTATATGTATGTATATAGATTCACATTTTTCTGATATCTTCAGATATAAGTTTCAGATCTGTTTTTTTTACAGTTCATAGCCAGCCAAACTGACCAGTACAGTCACAGAACTACTGATTGGCAGACAGCCTGAAAGTCTGTCCACGACCAATCCTGGGGCGGTGACGGGGGAGGCCGTTGTCACGACAACCAAACAGACTCTTCCGCCCCAACTTTTTTTTTTTTCTTTTCTTTTCTTTTTTTCTTTTCTTTTTTTTTTTCTTTCATTTGTATCCTTGCCTCGGCAGCGCGCGTCAGTCCGAGATGACGCAATCCCGTCGGCCTCGTCGGTGGGTCCGGGTGGGTCGGGGAGTTTGATCGGAGGGGGATATTGCTGATTCTGTTTGAATGGACAGTGCAACCGAATGTTGACGAATGCACCGTGGATACCTCTGAGCCACGTAGAGGGAAATCCCATAGATAAGTTGTTCCATCCCAAGAAAACCACGGTAACCGTTAAGACCGCCAAATCCATTAAAACCCGTCTGAAAAAGTGCATCCACGTTTCCATGCTGTCTGGTTTTTGGTTTTGGTTTCATTTTTTTTTAGGAAACACTTGTGTACTAGCCTTTTTCTGTGAGAAAAGAGCAACTTTTTATTTATTCGTTGGAAAAATATTGTGAGATCGTGAAGCAGTTGGTATGAGTAATTGATGGAGGGGGAGGGAGGTCACACTGACCATTCTGGTGCAGAAAAATACTCGGGGGAGGGGGGGGGGCGCATGTAGAGACAGTTGGGATATGTTGTTTTTCTGACACGGGGCCGTTATACCAGATGTTTCTCCCCGCTGTCGGGGATGAGAGGTGAGAAGACGGGACTGGGGGGGGGGGTTACTCTGGCCCTGTGTGAGAGAGGCCGAATCCTCGGAGCAGAAAGATGTCGGCAGGATTCTCCTCTGGCTCTAGTTTAAAATGCAGACCCAGTGCTACGGTGACTCACTGTAAAGGCTGCACTGTAATGCAGACAGACTCGTGCAGACTGCTTCTCCAACAAGCGTGTGTGTGTGTGTGTGTCTGTATGCAAGACACACAGGGACACAGATAGATTTCTGTATATGTGGAGGTCTATGTGTGTGTGTGTGTGTGTGTGTGAGAGAGAGAGAGAGACAGACAGAGAGAGAGAGGGAGTTTGTGTGTGTCTGTATGTGAGGCAGAATGATTGTGTGTGTGTGTGTGTGTGAGTGAGTGGGAGAGAGAGAGAGAAATAGAGAGACTAAGTGTGGGTGTCTGCCTGTGAGACAGAACGAGTGTGTATGTGTGTGTGTGTGTGTATGTGTGTGTGTGTGTGTGTCTTTGCTCTCAGACTAGTCGTAGCTGTTAAGCGGTGGGAGATTAGCCTAGACTTCCACCCCTGGGAAGGTTACAGAGAGAGATGAGAAGCCCTCAGTGGAGTGCACATGCAGGGCAGGAAAGACTGCCAGCAAAGGGCCATCCTGGAGGACTGCAGCTTCGCCAGAGAGGACAGAGAAGGGGTGGTGTATATGTGTGTGTGTGTGTGTGTGTGTGTGTGTGTGTGTGCGCGTGTGTGTGCCTGTGTAAGTGTGTGTGTGTCTGTGTGTGTGTGTCTGAGAGAGGGAAAGAGAGAATGAGACAGCTTGAGGGATTTTATAATTGTCTAATATTCAACTAATTTCTAAAGATGGGCACTTGAGCATCAGGGCTAATGTTGAGAGTGGCCTATTTTATGAATCGGACTGAAAAAATGTATGCCCATTCTAGTCTAGATGATATTACCCATGCATTTACACTGGATATCTCTGTATCATTAGCACACCAGCAATGTTAGCTAAACCAGTTTACACAGATTCCAGTTCTGCTGCATAGCGCCAATTTTTTTTAACAACTGCATTTGTTCTGAAGGATGTCGACAAAGTTTCGGCTATGTTATTGCGTTTTTGAACTCGTACTTTGTCAGAGATTGTTATCGATTACAAAGTCCGTGACTAATCATGAGGTCAGCATCATACTCAGGTGGATTACTCCAAAATTAAAACCTAATCTGATTACTTTTCCATTAGTTCAAGAGCGACTAATAAACGTGCTGATACATAAATAAACACGGAAAGCAAGTGATGCATGTTGAAAGACGGCTTTTGCACAATTTATCAATTATGAATCTAATCCTCAGAAAAGTAACTGTGATCATTAAAAAATACCTGTCATCTAATTACGGATATGTTAAAACGTACACTGCTCTGACTGCAAGTACTTCGTTTTTGTAGTCTGATTACGTAATCCAGATTACATTTAATCTGTTTAGTTTTAGCTAATATTCATATGAAATTGTGGCCTAATTTGTCTATACATAGGAAAAGAAATTCCACCATTTTGCTTAAATAGAGTTTATAGCATTAATCTGACATATTTTTAACATAATCTGAAAAAAAAACAAACAACAAGCCTCAACATTGCTACAGTTAAAACTTCCTTATGTAATAAAAAAACAAACAAACAAAAAAACCCAATAACGTGTCCAGACACTCAGCACACATGCTGTGCCTTTTAATGACTCATAAAGTTAAAGAACATTACAGCATAGGTTTAAAAAAAAAAAGAAAAAAAGAAAACAAAAGAGGTCCATCTACTCTGACAGACCTATTGTGGGGTGTTAGTAAGATATTTAGTAAGATATTTCCTCCATCCATATATTTATTTACCAGAGGATGACACTGAGTCTCTCTGGACAAACGCTGCCTTGCCAAATAACGGACTGATAACCACAATGTGTGGGTTGAAGGCCGACCTGACTCACTGTCTATATTACAATTAGCATATTAATGTAATTCGTGGTAATGTAATATGTGAATGAGATTGTTATGCTCCATAAGGAGTCCGTAATGAGTCAGCGTGAGATGGAGCGAAACGATAATCAGATTAAGACGAATGAGGAAGGGGCTTTTTATGCATTTAGATAAACATTCGTCCGGCCTAGGATAATTCTGTTCTTTTATAACTCTGTTATTGTTCCGTCGGTTCCTGTGGGAGATATTGAGAAGGTTGTTGTTAACTTCTGCCTAGGGATGATTTTGGTTATGGGCCTATAAAAAAGGGCTAGCCTCTCTCTCTCTCTCTCTCTCTCTCTCTCTCTGACTCACCAACACTTTCCATCTTTCTTCCCCCTTTCCTCTTTCTCTGTTAGGTAGTAGCCCATCCTTGCTCACTTGCAGGTACATTTTTGGAAGGACTCCAGGTCTCTACCATAGTGGGTTGTATTTTCAAGTTTTGAAGCGAAAACCACCAAAACGGTCCTTCAGATTCTCGATGCGGATTTAACAAGTTTTATCGAATAAAGTGAAAGGAAAAAAAGCATGTGTCCTCATTCAAGGAAAGAATGTTACTCATGTGTACTGAATTCACACATAGTTGGAAAATTTTCCGTCTTTACTCGCGAACGTTTTTTTTTTTTTGTTTTGGGTTTTTTTTTTAAATGCCTACTCATTCACGTCATCTGATTCGCTTGCCCGTTCGTGGTAAATGTTCTGGTACAAACTGAGCGAAGGCTGATGCCAAAAAAGGAAACAGGGACCTAATGAGATCGTCGGTTCGAGTGAGGTGTCTTCTTCCCCGGCTAAACCCGCCGAAAACTCTGCTAATATCAACATCTCACTGTGGCCTTGATTAAATCAGAAACGCGATTGAATTATGCATAATTGTCTTAACAATATATCCATTCCCCCCTTATTCTTTTATAACTGTCTGACTTTCGCAGAATAATAATAAAAAAAATATATATATGAAGCAGTGGGAAGGACAGAGGAATCTCGAAGCTCTTATCAGGTCGTGAAATCAAAAACTCCTGATGGCATCCAAATGTATTCGTTTCTTTTCTTTTCTTTTTTCTTTTCTTTTTCTTTTTCTTTTGCAGATAGAGCAAACAATGAGAACGACCGCACGGCAAGCACTCGACACTCTGGGGTTTTTTTTCTTTCAATCCCGTTTTTAATTAAAGAATCTTTTGTCTTCTTATTGGCTCGATCTCCCTCTCTCTCTCTCTCTCGCTCTCTCTCTCTCTCTTTCATTCCTGCATGGAGGTGCTGTTTCTTATCAGCATTCTCTATTGGTCAATTCATTCATGCCTTATAGAGCTTTATCTGAAAAGTCGACACTTTTCTATGCCGGCTTGGGTGACTCTTCCAACTTGATTTTATTGCATCTCTTTTCATTTCTTTTAAGGGTGTCTGATTTTTCTTTCTTTTTTTTTATGTTTCGTCATTTTCTGCTTTTATTTCCTTTCCTTTTTTTTCTTACTGTTTCAGTCTTTTAATACACACGTTGGTCGGGAGAGAAATTACTTGATCCACTCTAACATGTTTACTTGAGACAAGTCAGGGAGGTGTGTATGTTTGCGTATGTGATAGCGCATGTGTGCGCGCTCGTGTGTGTGTGTGAGTGTGTGTGAAAGAGAGAGAGAGAGAGAGAGATTGAGCAAACAAGATGGATTGGTATAGCTATAACCAGTCCTCAGTTTCTTGGCGCCCACAGAGAGGGTTTATCTTGTAGCATACGTAGCCCCCTGCATAGATATTTTACATGTCGATGTCGATGTCACTGACCAATCATTTTTCATGACGTCAGCTCATGAATACCAGCACACCATGGCCTACAGCTATAACGGACCAAAGCATCCAGTGGGGCTTTCTCGCGTTTACTGCCAGCGACTCTGCATGTGACCTTAACATACCACAGTGAACAAGTCACCGTATGGGACAGTTTGGTTTGCATATATAGGTTTTTTTTTTCTATTTTTCTTTCTTTCTTTCTTTTTCCCAATCTTATTTTTTTCAAGGTTTCAAGAGAAAGAGAGGTCCTTCAGGGATTTGTTTTGCATTTAAAATAAAAAAAAAGAGAGAGAGAGAGAGTGAGAGAGAGAAAAGTGCCAGAGTACATTCATTTCAGGATCACCACACAAGAGGATACACGAGTCCATATAGCACAAGTTCAATTTGTGCAGTAAGGTGAATCCGCCAAAGGCCTCTTCTCATGTTTACAATGTGCTACTCAGTCTTCATGTCATTCAGCCGAGCCCTAATCACAAATCTGAAAAAAACAAAAACAAAAACAAAAACGTTGCCCCTTCCCTTAACGTGACCAATGGACGTCATCCTCATTCCCACGGTATCATTGCCCATACTCTTTTTTTTCTTTTTTTTTTTTTTGCTCTTTTGCTTAATCCCTCCGTCCATTGCGAGCCTCTCCACACCTCTACCTTCCCTCTCTTTATTCCTCTCCTCCGGCTCCCTCTATCCAGAAGGCAGGTAGGGCATTTCATTATGGTAGTTGTAGTCTGGACAGACCTTTTGCACCAATCTGTAGTCCGTACTGTAGAAGGAGATATAGATGCAGATGACTTTGAAGGGTTTCGAGCAGATCCAAGAGACGTGGCTTTGCGTCTGTTCCTGGAAGCAGGTCTTGGACGGGTCGTAGTTGCAGTGCGACGTGCGCTTGCTGCGGTCCACTTTCTCGTAGTCGACCCTGCAGTTGAAGATCTTCGAGTCCTTGGGATACACCACGCTCTGGCGTTCCAGGTCGAACTCCACCGCTTTGACCGGCGGCACCAGGCTCACCGAGATGTTCCCCTGGCCCGTTGAGTTGTGTCGGAAGTACACGCTAAAGGTTCCGTTCCCATGGTCCACGATCTTTCCTGTGATGAGAAGGTTGAGCCTCACTGTCTTGATGTTGGAGTAGAAGTCGCCCCAGCCGAACATCTTCTTGAATTTGCCCGTCTTGACGATGGGGCGGCGTTTGACGCGAGACGTTCCCGGATCGTCCGGCTTGAGCAGGTCGCTTCCTAGCATCTCCCAGAACTCTTGTTTGGAGAAAGGGACCGGAGAACGGTAGGGGAGCTCCAGGGAGGACGCGTTGGCCGCCCGGCCTTTGCTGTTCATCACCCACCGGCTCAGGGGAGAAATGGATCCCTGACCCCCGGTTAGCAGCCCCAAAGTCTTTGTTGGGTCTTCAGACGAGCTTTTGGACCCCGAAGAGGAAGAGGAGGAGGAGGAGGAGGATGAAGAGAAAGGCGAGTCTTCCTGTCCCAGAGCCAGCTAGACAGAGACACAGAAAGAGAGAGAGAGGGAGAGTAAGAAAGAGGTGGAGAAAAAGAGAAAAACGGACAAAATCAGTGAGAGTGACAGTGAGAGAGAGAGTAATAAAGAGGTGAAGGAGAAAGAGAAAAAGAGAAACAAAATTAGTGAGATAGAGGGAGAGAGAGAGAGAGAGAGAGAGAGGAGAGCACACTCCCATAAGGATCAAGACAGTGACAGGACAGAAAGAAAAGGATGATACAGAAGAAAAAAAAAAAAGATGATGAATAAAGAACAATGGTATAGAGAGAATTAGAGACAGTCCGAAAGGGGAAAGAAAAAAAAATCCGGAAAAAAAGAGAAACAAATTAGTCCCAGAATTAAAAACCTTTGGCCTTGCAAAGAATCTTCAATAAGATTCAAGAGGTCAATGAATTCCGTTCCACACAGTAATTTCACAGTCTTCAGTGTGGCGGCTAATATAACCAGGCATACCTGTTTGCCACACTCGCTCAGTATATTGCCTTCAATATTGCATGTGAAAGCTTCAGTCCCTTTATAGCTTATCTTCTTTCAGTGTGTCTTCTCCCCTCCTCTTCTTAATATGGCTCTTGGGTTTAATAGCACTACTCTCTACCAAAATCTCACCTATCTTTAGTGGGAGGGGGGGTGGGGAGGTGGCGAAGGAGGGGGGTGGGGGGGGGGAGTGGGTGGGAGGTAGATAGAGAGATTGAAACCACCGCCTTGCAACGTTCCAGAGAGGGGAAACAATCACCACTGGAGAAGGTGAGGGATGGGTGTGATGGGGATGGGGGGGTTTGGGGGGGGGGGAGATAAATCTCGATTTGCCATTAAGACTTTTAATGATTTAATTAAAAAAAAAAAAAATCTGTATCAGCAAGAACACAAAAGCATCAGCTTCTAACGAAGATAGACAGAGAGATGTGGAGAGTTGGGGGGGGGGGGGGGGGGGGGGGTGTGGACGAGAGTGAGAGAGAGAGAGAGAGAGAGAGAGAGAGAGAAGAGGATGGCAAATAAAGCATTTGAGAGTATGGATGAAGTAACACAGATGGTTAAACACCATACTCTCTCTTTCTCTCTCTCTCGCTCTCACACACACACACACACAGTTCACTAACAAAGACAGTAAACTTCAGACCTTTCAGTCTGGTTGGAGAGAAGTTGGCTGGAGAGTACATGCAACTGCATGTGTGTGTGTGTAAGAAAGAGAGAGAGAGAACCAGACACAGAGAGAGAGGAAGAGACAGACAGACAGACAGACAGAGAGAGAGAGAGAGAGAGGCAGAGGGAGATGAGAATGCCTCTGTGTATCAGCCTTGTGTTTCTTTTCATCTATCTCACAATGTCACTGAGGTGTCAGCTATCTGTTTGATGCATTGTTCATAAATTGTTTGGCTCTCCCTTTCTTCTTGTTTGGCTTGGCTTGGGGGGGTTGTGTACAGGTTAATGGCTCATTTTGTCTGTTTTATTGTTCGCTTGGGTTATATTTAGGTTATTGTACAGGAGTATGTTTGTTGGTTTTTTTCCTTTGTTTTGTCTGGCTTTTGTTGTCATTGATGTTGTTGTGTGTATCTTGTATGTACTTTTCTTTGTAGCAGAGATGGAGTGTTTAGCTATTCCACGGCACAGCATCATACACACTCTTTATTCTCAGCACGGGCAATCTGTTTGGTGTGTGTGTGTGTGTATTTTTGTCAAGGCTCCTGACTGTATGTGAGAATGAAAATATGTGAATTGTTGTTGTTGTTGTTTTTTGTTGTCTTGGTATGCAGGTATGAATGTCACAGGAATGACACAACAGTGAGAGCATGCACTTCACACAACATGTGAGAACATGTGTGTGTGTGTGTGTGTGTCTGTTCTGGCTGTTCTGTATGTGTGTGTGTGTGTGTGTGTGTGTGTGTGTGTGTGCGCGTGCATGCATGTGCACCCATGCATGTGTGTGTGTGTGTGTGTGTGTGTGTGTGTGTCTGTATGCGTGTGTGTGTGTGTGTGCACCCGTGTATGTGTGTGTGCTGTCAACATCAGGATATGTGACAGTGAGTAAGAGTTCCTATTCTATCTCCCACTGTCTATGTGGGCCAGCCTGTCCTTCTTGTCAGTGTCTGTGTATGTGTGTGTGTGTGTGTGTGTGTGTGTGTGTGAGTGTGTGTGTGTGTGTGTGAGAGAGAGAGAGAGAGAGAGAGAGAGAGAGAGAGAGAGAGTGCATGTATCTGCCAAGGTGTATGTATGCGAGAAGGAGACAGAAAGTAAGATAGATTTTGTCAGTCAAAGTGTTTGTGTGCATGTACCTGTGGTCTGTGAGGGAGGGAAAGAGAGAAAGAGTGTCAATCAAGTTATATGTGTGTGTGTGTGTGTGTGAGAGAGAGAATGACAGTCATATAGTGTGTGTGTGTGTGTGTGTGTACTTCTGCTTGCTCTCAGCAAGGGCAGGTCTCATTCTCTGAGCTCTTGGATGGTGTGTGTCTCTCCTCCATAATGCATGCCACTCCATCTGACTGCTGATCCTATGTCTACCCCTATGGGTTTCACCACCTCACGCTTTCCTTACGCTAGCTTACCACGGCTTACCATGGCTTATGCCAGCTTAATCAGGCTTACTCATGCCTTTCTCTTCTTATTCCACCTTAACAGCCTTTCTCCATCTCTGTCGGATGGAGAACTGTACTGTTCCTTTCATACACTGCAGATTAACGGAACAGGGTCTGTCTAATGCAGGGCTTACGACCGCCTTTGTCTGTCTTTTTCTGGCTTTTGCTGATTTTGCCGATCTCTCCCCAGCTCCGAAAGAGTCATTTTGATACTCTGTCTCTCTCTTTCTCTCTCTCTTTCCCTCCCTCTCTCTCTCTCTCTCCCCCTCTCTCTATCTCTTTCCCTCCCTCTCTCTCTCTGTCTCTCTCTCTCTCTCTTCTCCTCTCTTTTCCAAAGTTAAAGATTAGAACGGTTATATCCCAGCCTACCCGCATTTAAAATTTTTTTTCTTTTTCTTTTTCTTTTTTTTTTTCCTGTGTGTCTTTATAGCATTCGGAACGTCCGTCATCTGCATAACTAAGCATTCGAACGAGAGTGTAATCCCTTTTTAAATCCCAGGAAAACCGTCTTTGCTTCAGTGCCACACAGGACTAATATGTGATTAATACCGACTCGAGCGTCTCTGTGCTTTTACCAGCGCTGCCTCTCACTCATACTCACTCACTCAACTCACTCCTGTATCTTTTTAAATAGCCCAACCTGTCAATCAGTGCCAGAAGGTCATCCGCTTTTATTCGACGCAGTTTTACGTGAACCAAATGAAAAATGTCGGCGCTAGTTAGCCTCGGTCGCGTGTAGTCATTTAACGTGTGTTACAACACCTCTTTATTTCGCTTTGCGTTTGATAATGTGAACGCGCTCTTTTGTTCAGTGCCTTGTGGATCATTTTCATGCAGACAGAAGATGAAAATATCTCTGTGGCTTTAAGGAGAGGGTCCAGGTTACAGCTCACGCATCTCTGTGTTAGTCAGATTTAATGTGTTAATTATGAGATGTGTTACTCCCTCTGGACAGGCCAATTACACCCTCAGAACAAATGGAAATATTACTACAGTTCTTACTGAACGTGTGAAGGCGCGCACACACACGCACACACACACACGCACACACACACACACACACACGCACACACACACACACGCACATGCATGCACGCACACACACACACACGCATACACACACGTGCGCACGCACACATACATGCATGCACACACACACGCACACGCATACGCACACACGCACACACACACTCCACTTTGGTGATGTCCATCCCTTAATTGCTCATATAGTTACTTTCCTTCGAGAGAATTTTGTTGTCACATGTCCTCTCCTGTTAATACTATCCTGACAGCAGTACTGGGCACAGACATCATCACCTCACCGTCTGCAATTTAAACCGGAAGCCACTTCTTCAGAGAGACACACCCTCAGAGGCAAACGCAAGCACACTGGTATTGAGAAGCGCGAATGATCAAAACATGTCATGTCCAGGAAGGATGTGCCTGAAAAGCGTGTGCGTGGATGGTGATATCTGTTAAAAAATCTGTTATGGGGGTTGTTGGCACGGTGACTGGAGGGTAGTAACGGGATCTATGATTCAACGTTTTGTCCTGGACAGAGATACTTCTCCTTCCATTCATCCTTTGCGCAGCTGCCAAATTGCCCCCCCCTCCTGACACACACACACACACACACTCTGACCCCAACCCTTGGCAGAAGTGCGCAGGAGAAAGCTATCAGAAAATCAGATCTTTTTGATACCTCCCTTCAGAAGTATCGCTTCACCTGTATTAATAATGAATATATATAAAAAAGGAGCAGGGTAGACATATTGATTTTAATCTATTCAGACTTCTCTAACTCTCTCTCTCTCTCATTTTCTTTTTTTTTTGGGGGGGGAAGAACTGGGGAGTGTTTGGGGGATTTTGTTGTCAGGCAGAGAGGTGATGATAGCAACCTGTTCTACGCCCCCTCGCTACTGTCCTGAAACTCACACTTCAAATCTCTCTCTCTCTCTCTGTCTCTCTCTCTCTCTCTCTGTCTTTTTCTTCTTCTTTACCTTCTGCAGTAACAACTCACTGGTGGATCTCTGCATTTCATTTTACCTGTCTGCCACTAGGGGGCAGTGCACAGGGTTGAGAATGTCCAGTAGTAGTTAGAGTGGCAACTTCAGTGGCAGAAAGCAGTTTAAACGAAATCAGCTCATTCACCTTGACTGTAACTCAGAGTCACCTCTACTTCATTTAAACAGACTCTTCATTTCCACATGCAGTCACAAACAGGGGCGACGATATCCTGGAGCACCCAGCAGTATCTCTCACGCGTTACCGACCAATGAAATCGACTGAAACCCTGACTTCCCACCGCATAAACCACGCCCCTAAGAATCAAAGACTGTCCCCTCCTTGATCAATTATATGTATAAACGTCAACTGAGACTAAACCAAGAGAGGACCCAGGTCTGCTCAGTCAAAACCTAGACCAGGTCCATCTGCTCCCCCTCCACGTCTGTGGTGAGACGCAATCCTGATGCAACGAATCATCGAACTCTCGATAAACGGAATCGGCTCTGCCTTTTAGGAACGGACCGGAAAACGCAGAGTTTAGAAACACGGCGGTCCGGTGAGACTCCTTCCCTGCGCTGGGTTAGCACGGGATGTGATGCGCCGTTGGCTTTCTGTGACCTTCGTGGTGAGTTTGGCATTCTAGAAGCGTCCGGCAAATCCCGCGCACTACTGAGGCCCTGACTGTACCGCGCAGAAGGTAAAGATGGTTGGGAAACGACTCCGTACAGCTGGCTCTGAATGCATCGCGGCGTTTTCAGGTTTCCTCTGGGTAGAGAAACGACATTTACTGACACTCAGAGCAAAGAGGTTATTGCAAGTAAAAATTCCTGAAAGTTTTCCGTCGGTGATTTTCATAAAAAAAAACGCAAAAAAAACCCCAAAAAGATTGGCCTCTACCCGGCCACGCGCGTGAGCTTGACAAGATCAACAGGAACATGGTAAGCGAAAAAAGAGAAGGAGAGAAGGAGAGACAGAGGGAGAGGGAGAGAGAGAGAGAGAGAGAGAGAGAAATGTGGAAAATAAAACAATTTCCGCATTTATTCCAGCTTTCATTTGAGAATTGGGGAAAACATCGCCTCCAGTGAGGAAGCAGCATTGGGGA
>NC_044510.1:7137816-7152816 GCF_902362185.1 Chanos chanos
CTGTGCTACATCCATATGCCAATCAAGCCTAGCAAAACTGAAATATCTGTAATGTTAAACCTGATGTATAAAACATACACACACACACACACACACACACACACACACACACACACACACGTATGCATGGGTAAAATGCTGCAAAGAGGCCGCACACACACACACAGAAACACACACACACACACAAATTCACGGGTAAAATGCTGCAAAGAGGCCGCACACACAGATACACACACAGACACACACACACACACACACACAAATGCAGACAAATAAATTGCTGTAGAGAGACTGTATGAGAAATGTGTTGGTCTCTGTGGTAAAGCACGATACTGTTAACTTGAGTGTCAAATTAAGTTAGAATATTACTCTCCGAAAACAATACTTATAAGAGGAGATTTTCATTTTCTAAATGTCTCGGTGTAATTGAGGAAGATGGTGAAACGCCCGCCCCCCCTCCCTATTTCTGTCCCTTGCTCTCTCTCTCTCTCTCTCACTCTCTCTCTCCCTCCCTCTCTCTCTCTTCATTTCTTATGGCTCTTAGATTGAAATCTCCATCTCTAACATGACATCAATTTTTAATTAAAGGCCCCAGATCCCACTCACATTCTTAAGTGTTCGCCAATGGTTTTATTTCTCTCTCTCTCTCTCTCTCTCTCTCTCTCTCCCTCTCTCCCTCTCTCTCTCTCTCTCTGCAACAGACCTAATACGTTCACGGCTGGAGATTTCTGCCTCTGTTACATGATTAAAATCAGAGAACGGCTGTGCCCTTATAACTAATTATTCCACACCATAGCGAATGAGGGAAAGAAAGAGAGAGAAGTAATTTCACAAGAAACAAGCCGTTTGACTCTTAATGAATAATTTACATCAGCTTCCAGGAGGTCAGTGGTGCCCGACGGAACCCCCCCCACACACACACACACATACACACAAACACACACACACACACACACACACACACCTACCCTTCCATTCTGCCCTCTCTATTCCCACTCCAAACCTTCCAGAAAAACCCATGGCAGTCCCCCCCTCCCTTGCCCCTGTTAGACCTCCTGCTTTCCTTTTTTTTTCTTTCTTTACACTTAACTTCCTCTCTCTCTCTCTCTCTCTCTCTCTCTTTCCTCCTCCTCTCTCTGGCTCCCTCTAAGATGAACTGTATTTGAACAAGCTCAGTTCAGTGGTCCCTGTCGGCGCTCCAGCCTGTTTTGATATTCCAGTGGAAACGCCTCACACCGAATTGGCTATCACATTTTTACATTATGCTGTATTGATGTGTGGCAAAAAAAGGTCTCTCTTCCATATTGTGCCTGAGAGAGAGAGAGAGAGAGAGAGACAGAGAGAGAGAGAGAGAGAGAGACAGAGAGAAGTGGGTGGGTGGGTGGGCGGTGGAAGTTGGTGTGACAGGACAGAACTAATTAAGGCTTTATTTATTCTAAACCCAAGACCCCCCCCCCCCCCCCACACACACACACACACACACACAGCCCTAAACCCCAGCCGTTCCTTTAACATTTGCGCAAACACCTCTAACCCTCTGCGGATGAGTGGTCTACAGAACCGCAGCTCATGAAATTCTCCCCAGTGCCTGTGGGGTGACCTTTTTTGCTTTTTTTTTTTTTTTTAAACTGAGAGAGGCTCACTTGTCTAGCTGAATTAGTTTGCCCCCTTAGATAACTCTCTGATGGTGTGTATGTGTGTGTGTGCGTGCGTGTGTGTGTGTGTGAGAGACAGACAGAGAGAGAGAGAGAAAGAGAGATGAGGTGAATAAGGTCTTAACCCTAAGAAGAGACATATTCAAAAATGCAATTTTGAAAATAAACTTTCCCTTTCTCAGCTGTGGTCTTATCACGCTACAAAGGAAAAGAGGAAAACTGATCACAGATCAGCACTTACAAACAACATGTATTAAAAGTACAGAACACCCCCACAAACACCTTGAGTCCCGAAAAATCTCTATAGAGAAATCTCTGCGTGGGGGACGCTTCAATTCAACCTGGCATTCTCTCTCATTTCTACCTTGAACCTTCTCCGAGTGAATTGGACACATTCTTTGAGATGATGGCAACTGATCGCTTTCTGGTTTTTGCAAAAGACTCGAGAAATCGAGAAAATGATGCGATTCAGCCCCTCGGCGGGCACGCACGGCAGATGTCCGGTCACACTCGGGCGTGCGAGCAGACACTGGCGTCACGCCCCGTTGAGGGAGGCACGGCGCCGTGACCCAGGTTCTCGGCAGAGGAGCATCACGGGTCTGGCGTCTGCTTTACCACATGGTGACAGATGTTTGCAACTTCAAACAAACCCACATGTAACAGCCACAGGGAGGAAGAGAGAGAGAGAGAGAGAGAGAGAGAGAGTGAGAGAGAGAGAAAAAACCTCTTTTCATATTCTTTATGAATCTGTTTCTTTTTTTCAAAGAACCATCTGATGAACAAATACAAATACACAGAGACATAGAATAATAAATAAATAAATAAATAAAATAACCTTCCCTTGCTCTCTGTCGGCTCTCTGATCGATTGAACAGCTTTGTTGAAAGCTGATTGTTTCTCTTATTGATCAGAAGCCACATTGAAAAAATTACCGCAAGAGTTATTTTCTGTTTAAAAGACTGAACGACAATGTCAGTTTTCTAGACAGTTTCATAACTGTTCCCCAATGGGGGTTTTTGTTTGTTTGTTTGTTTGTTTGCTTGTTTGGCTTTTTAATGGTCAGTTTGATTGGCCAGTCTTGGAGCGGTGTCCGTTTCTATTCGTTTCTAGAGGTTGAAGGTTCAGGGTAGACCTGACAGTTCTTCAACCTTACAAATAGCGCAGACAAGTTGTTTGTAAACTGGACTGTGTATGACAGAGCAGGAATAAAGGTTTGTCACTGGATTAATCAGCGAATCAGTAATCACTTTCAGTCATCTGTCAACCAGTCATTCGGAGAAAACCTTTAGGAGAGTGCACAATTTAAATAATCACAATTTAAAGACACTGCTTCTAGAATCTTCCATTAAAAAGAATTCAAAGGTTTCATTTCATTAGGGGGTATGTTAAGTAGTTTTTGTGTTTGCGTGTACATAACTGCACAACTCCTTTTTTAAAATAAATAAATAAATAAATAATACTACTATTATGTGTTTCTGTAAACACGCTGAGTTATGAGTCATTTATTGCAAAAACATGAGTAAGAATATTTTGAGTGGTTTTTTTATCTGAATGAAAGTACTTGTTGTGCCAAGTGCATGATGGCAGTTCTCAGATCGTTTGTTCGTATGTATAAAGTAAATTTTTAAAAGGAAAACATTGTGGCTGCACATGAACCCCCCCCCCACACACCCCCCCCTCCATCCACCCCCCCAGCCCCGTTCAGTACAGCCCTTTATACCCATGGGGAATCGTGCTTTGTGATGGCCATCTTAGGGTGGGCAGAGATGAGGTTGGGGTCCTGAGCAAGCCACCCCATGGGTCATCTACGTCGTGCCTGCGCATAAATCTACACTGTTTAATACTCTGCTCAGCAAAGCAGGGGGCCTGTCTGTAATGAAATAGAGGTCTTTCTGGCTGTCATTCACTGCTGTCCTCTTCTCTCTCTCTCTCTCTCTCTCTCTCTCTCGAGCATGTCTATGTCCTCATATCACTTTGTGCACTTGACTCTTACAATAAGCAAGCCACTTTGGCTTAATCCTTTGTGACAATAGGTGCCTATTTAAGAAATTTGGGAAAATAATGTGATGATATATGACGGTAAGGGCAGTCTGTATGTGTGTATGTGTTATATGTGTGTGTGTGTGTGTGTGTGTGTGTGTGTGTGAGTAAGTGAATGACTAACCCATATTCTCTAAATGTTTCAGACTTGTTTAGAGGCCGTCTGAGTCAAGGTCCCTGGCGTTTGAGTTGGATAAATCGACTAGGACAAGGCCACTGACCGGTAACAGAGGGCCAGGTCTCAGAGAAACGTCGCGTCAGAAAGATTCGCAGGAGAAAAAGTGACGGTCTAAGTGTGGGGCTAGAAAAAAAAGTGGCATATCCAGTCACTTGGCTAAGCACCGGTATCAACAATACACAGGGAACTCAACCTCAGATAAGTAACTAACTGGTAAAAACAGGCCTGCTCACCCTTGCCAAGGCTCTGCATCAAGTCTATTTGTTAAACTCATGGACACATTACAAGGTATGAAGACTGCAGCAGAGATACAGTGAGAGAGAGAGAGACAGAGAGAGAGAGAGAGACAGAGAGAGAGGGAAAGGGAGAGAGAGAGAGAGAGAGAGAGAGAGAGAGAGAGAGAGAAATTATGGGAACTGAGCACACTTCCAATATTCAGAGTGTGTGTGTGTGTGTGTGTGTGTGTGTTTCTCCTCAAATCTCTCTCATTCTCTCTCTCTCTCTCTCTTGCTCCTTCTCTCTCTCCCTCTCTGCCACTCTCTCTTTCTTTCACACATACACACACACACACACACACACACACATTCTATAGTGAATTACAATAGTGTACACTTCACACTTTGGTACACACACACACACACACACACTCATATTTACACACACATACACACATCCGCGCGCGCTTACGTAGCCACGTTTTAATTTTGGAAACATACTCGGTTTATTTTCCCTTATTACGCAGCGGCAGGTGAGCTGTTGTGCTTTGAAAAGGTTGTGTCTTGTAACTGAATTAATTAAATGAGCTGGTAATGAGAGCAAAGCCGTGCAAACATCGACACGATAAACACATTTAACGCGGTAATTGCCTGTGATCGAGTCTTGGCTGCGCGGCCTAGCCAGAACAAGAGACTCATCCATTCATTTTTTTAAAAAAATAAATACAAATAATGTATGCGTAGGCTACACTAAAAAATATTTACATATATACACATATATACACAGACATAGCTTACATATATGTACTATTGTGTTCATGGTAATATCGGGAAACCCTCGTTAACTAACTAAAATAAATGCAATTAATTCGTTGCTCGTAGCTTGGATTAAGCAGATCATTAAAATTTTAGTAGACTTTTCTCTCAATTAGCTTAAACTTAATTGAAAACGCTTTTGTAATATTTTTACTCACTCAAGTTAGGGGTGCAGAGCATTAAGAGTGAACGTTAATGGATTGGGTATGTCGATTAATCGCGTTTCTGTCAAACCTTTAGGAGAGAAAAAAATTAAATAACCAATTAATTACTCAGTAATTTATCACTGTCAAGCGACAAATGAATTACCCATGCCACCCTGTTGGGTACATGGCTTAGGGGCGCGTGCTTTCTCTCTCTCCTCTCCAACGTCTGAGTAGTTTTCAGATTAATAACGAAACCCCTGCACTAATTAGCCTAATGACAGTGTTAACATCACCCACCTTATAATACGTAGTTACGTATGTAGAAACCGACAAAATGATAACGGAAAGCGTGTTCAGAATGGTCACTGGTTCTTAGTTTCTACAAAGCCAGTAACGATACTTTAAAAGGTTTTGAGTCGATAACGTTTTTCAGAAGATACCACTAATTTGCCCCCATAAATTCATGTCAATACGTGTCTATTTTAGTGCACAGTGTGTCTGTAAACGCAATGAAATCCATGTCGTTTGCCCTGCTTTTCACGCGGATCTTGGGCCTCAATCGGGATGTTGTACCGTTATGATGGAGGACACTGAATGGTTGTCTTGAAGTGACAACGGGACAATAACGAAAATGACTCACATCAGGATCAAACTAAACTCTCCGAACAAAATCCAAGTAGGTTATTTGATGTTTCTAGAGCAGTCTCTTTAAATTTCAACAAACTGTAATGGTTAATTACACTGTGGATATGTGTTTGATTATTACACATGGAGAGGTAGTCATCCTTATTCATTGTTTTGTTTGTTTGCTTTTTGATGTTCCCGAGTGCCTTTATACTGTACGCGACACGGAGTGAAGTATAAATCGCCGATACCTGTAGATAAGGCGTGATTTTTTTTTTTCAAACTGACTATTTAGACCGCAAAACGAGACGCCAGGATTACTAGACCCACAGCTGACAAGCCCTTGTATGACCCCCGCGGTGAAAGAATGGCCATTGTAATCTGCGTGATGTTTTTGTACATTGTTCGGAAAGTAGGCATGAAGCTATGGAGCTCTGTCTGAAAGTCCTTTTCTGACTCGCAGGGTTTGTGACGAAATATTATGTCATTTTTTCCTCATTTTTGGAAAACATTCGGCTGTACGAATTGGCAAGCAAGGCCCAGTGTGACTACTCGCCGTTATATTTCAAGTTTGGCAAGTGATTCCTCCGGCTTCAGTTAAGCCAGATCTACATGTTTAGGCGATCAGTATTAGCCAAAGGATTATCGAATGCCCTCTTCGTACTCTTACTTTAAAAGAGAGAAATTACATGGCAATTTACAAATGAAGAGTCGGAAGTATCACTGTCGTCACCAAACCAAATCGCCCCCCTCATCTCTCTCTCTCTCTCTCTCTCTCTCTCTCTCTGTCCCTCTTTCACAGTTGTAATGGGGTGCCTGTGTGAGTGAATAGAAGCAACCATGGCGTTCAAGGAAACCCAGTCGATACTCACTCACGCGGGTCGATGCTGGGCTCATGCCACTATCGGCTGGCCCTCAACTGTGCGGGAAGCGCGTGAACTGAGGCGCGCGCCGCGGGTGAGGAGTTACCAGTCACCCTTCAATGCGCAGGTGATGGGCAGGTATGAATACCTTAAGCAGTGCATTCAATCGTTAACAGGCCACGTACAGTTCAATAACACACTAACTATTGTAACTTTATTCACCCCTGTGGAATATCCACCATTCCCTTTCCCTGCTCACCAAGCACGCCGTCCCGTTTAGGAGCAGCAGGATGAAGCCGTGGTTGGTGCGCATCTTTCCGGCACGAAGTCTGTCGGTCTCCCGCTACCAGCTGAAGACAGCTCTCCTCCGCTCAAGAAGACACTATTCCTCTGAGACTGTATCCCAAACAGCCAAAACCCGTCCCATGTCCAACGTAGAAACAACTGCAACCTTTCGGTAGATTGGCAACCCACCTGGCACCTGGCTCAGTGATCCCCGCTATTCAGTGACAGCACCGGAACACGTGAAATCCATAGATGTTAAAATGATAGGGACGCGATATTGCATCTCAGATATCCACGAGGAAAAAAAGGGGGGAAATGCCGTTGGCTCCGTTCAACAAGCAAAGGGGGAGCTGTAAGGCAATGTACGATATATCATAATTGCCATCTTGTCGCTCTCGTAATAGCCGCTGACGGTTAGGATCCAAGGAGGGTCAAACCTGTCTTGAGCGAAAACTCATCGAGCGTCGCACATAGCAGCAGCGCATGCAGACTGGCAGAAGTGCTCACATTTGCTTTGACGTTTTAAACAGACTCTCTCTCTCTCTCTCTCTCTCTCTCTCTCTCTCCCTCTCCCTCTCTCTCTCTCTCTCTCTCTCTCTCCCTCTCTCTCTCTCTCTCTCTCTCTGTTTCACTCACTCACTCTCATACACACACACGCACAGGCACAGTACTTTTATACAGCTGTTGTGTCTTCCAATATTTAAATTATATCCGTCTCCCGATGCTGCATTCTACACATGACGACATGATTTCTATTAAAATAAAATCAATTCCTTATCAGTTCTACGTATCTCGACCGGGGTATTTGAAATAACTGTCAATATTATGAGTGCCAAAGCCCAAACTCCAAATTCCTCACCTCACACTTTGTGTTTGACGGTAAAACTGTAATCTGCTCAATATGTCAGTCTTTTATATTTTGTCAACACTATAAAAAAAATCGACATGGCTGGTGAGAAGCCATGAACTTTGTACGGAATATATCAGGTATTTGGACGAAAGAGAACGTTATCGTCGCGCATATCGGCGCGCATATACGCCTCGAGACTCGATTTGTTTAACTTCATTGGTTTGAAACAGCCGCGGATCCTCCGCACAGCTTACCAGAATGATTAAAGCAACGTGAGAATAAGACCAAAAAGAAAAAGCGCTTCACCGACAGAACGAGCTGAGACAAAGCCCCCCCGCGCGCGCTGATGTGTAGCCTAATCGTCGTTTGTTGTGTACCAGTAATAATTTGTTTATTTGTTTGTGTCACTACCCTGAGCTCATGGGGAATTCCGCCGTTGAAGAATTTATTGCAATTCCACTTGAAATGTCTCTGTCATGTTACGGTAATAAAAATTATTTTAAGACCTCTCTTCTGCGTTCCCTCTGGTTTTCAATACCTTTGCGTCTCCTTTTAAATCTTCATACCTGAAATCAGAGTCTTCTGCCCTGTCTAAAACACACTCTGTTCACTGTCTCTCTCTCTCTCTCTCTCACGCTCTCTCTGTTTATAACAGGGGTTAAAAACTGAATGGAAAGTACTATGACCCTGATGATTCCGGGTTATGGGTCACCTGGGGCAACTGCGTTTTGGGTCATTATATTTGATGCTATCCATCAAGACTAGTACTCTACAGAAAATGAGTTTGTGGCATACACTCAATAGCTTAACACACACACACACACACACAGAGAGAGAGAGAGAGAGACACGTCTGACCCCACTCAGTGCAGGTACCTTTTAAGCTTCTCCTTGTGTTTTCATCTAGTCCAACTGGGCTCGATTAGGTCTCATCTTCTTATGAGTCCTCCTGATAACTTCTTAAGTGCATTTGTGTGTGTGTGTGTGTGTGTGTGTGTGTGTGTGTGTGTGTGTTTGTGCGTGCGTGCACATGTCCACACTATCATTACTGAAGGCTTGCAGCATTCACCACCTAAAAGAATCGTGTGTGTGTGTGTGTGTGTGTGTGTGTTCGTGCGTGCGTGTCTTCTTTGTCTCCTGAGTGGCTCTGATAATGGAGGAAGATTATTTTGGACTCCATAAACCTGTTTGCTTTTTAATTGTGTTCAGTCTCTACTGTGAACCAGGATCCCACACAGAGGATCGTGGAGGTGATCAGGAAACCCATAAAGAGAAAACAATCCCCAAATCAGCCATCACTGTGAACACAAACTCAGACACTGAGCACTCTTTCTCTCTCTCCCTCTCTCTCTCTCTCACACACACACGTACGCACACACGCACACACACACACACATACACACACGCAGTTGTTCAGCATGAGTGCATACATCATCACACTCTTCCACAATAGAAAAGAAAAAAAGGATCCATGTATTCATGTTATTTTGAGCCCCTTGCCTGAGAACTCACAGGAATAAATTGCATGATTTTGTCTTTTTTTTATATACACTGTTTACAAGGCAGGCATTTAAATGGTACAAGCCGTGTGGGATGTCACTCCAGAGCTGCATTCGTTCTCTGGTGACTGGTGAATGGTTATAGTTTGTCAGAGATTTTTCTGCTGGGCCCAGACATTAGTGTCTCATCATGGCCGGTTTTGTCGTGTAATCCTGTTTCCCGCCTGTAATGTAATTGGTTTGTGTTGCCGGGGGTGACAGAACCAGCCAAAGCGAAAAGTGAGTCAATCTTTGAAGGAGCTGCTCGCTAAGTCTTACGTGGGTATTTGGCTCCGCCTAGTGGCGGATGTTTGCACTAACAACATGAGTATGGTGAAAATCACGGTCATAAAGTTGTATCATGGGGAAAAAAAAGTATTAGGCTACACACACACACAAACACACACACACAAACACACACACACACACACACACACACACACACTATGTGTTGTTTTTCTAAGGTCTATAATCCAGTCCCTCGGCCCTTGCTGCTGAGAAGCTGATATTTTGTACTCCCCGTTTTGTACGCTAGAGGGTACTGTTGCTTCGTGCAAAGTCACGTTTAGGTCAGCGTATTTTGCCATTGAAAGATGCTTGCTGATTTGTCGTGTTCCCCTTTAAAGTAAGTGTGCAGCATATTCTGGGTTTGATATAACCCCCACGCAGAAGCAAAAATGAAATTATTTCCAGTTGTTGTTCTTTGGGACTAAACTTTTTTTGTGTTTTTTTTTTTCTTTGGGTGGTCTGTGCTTTGTCAGCACAAATCGGACTTAAAGAGACAGTTAACTAATTATTGCAGTTGATTTGCCCTCCACTAGAAAGTTACCTTCGTGTCTGTCCATCCGATCAGATCTGTTGTTTTAGAGAAGATAAACAGAGAGAGAGGGGGGGGGGGGTGGCAGATGTGAATCTGTATTTCCATCGCTGATGACACTCAGGACTCAGGGCCTCCTGTAAAGCTGACCCCACTCACACTCTCTCTCTCTCCCTTTCCCTTTCTCTCTATTTCTCTTCCCCCTTTCTCTCTTACTAACCCTCTCTCTCTGTCTCTCTCTCTCTCCCCATCCATCTGCCCCCCCCCCCTCTCTTTCTCTGGCCTTTATTCTGGCCATTTGCCAACATTAGCATTCATTCATTCAGTTTGAATGGTACATATGAGATGTTATGAGATGTTTTGAGCTCCATACTCAAGAGAAGAGCAGAGAGATGGATGGAAGCAACAACCCAAAAAAGACTAAAATGTTCAGTGATTTTAGGAAAAGAGAGGAAAGACAGACAGAGAAGAAGAAAACGTAGGAGCGTGGCCGTGGTGGGGATGAAGAGGGAGGGAGGAGAGGAATAGAGGGATGGAGATTGAGAGGTGAATAGTGAAGGCTTATGTAGACGGTGCCGTGAGACCTGTGGGTATCAGGCTTCATTAAGCCCTAATTGATCTCCCTTTTCTTTATGTTTCATTTCCTCTCGTACTCTGCGGAAATAAAAAAAAAGGGGGGGGAAAGAGAAGAAAAGAAAAGAAAAGAAAAGAAAAGAAAAGAAAAGAAAAGAGGAGAAAGGAAAAGAAAAGGAAAGCCTACATTCCTCCTCTCAGTCTCCTATAGCACTGTCCCATAGCTATCCATACACTCATTATGCTTGTTATTCTGACATGTGTGTGTGTGTGTGTGTGTATTTTTCACATCTGCAACAGTTCTATACAGTTTTATTTATTTATTTTACTTCATTCATTCATATTGTACCTTTCATGCAAAATGCACTGAACTGATGTGTCTTACAAGAGTGAAAAAAAAAAAGAGGGACAGAATGCGCGGGCACACACACACACACACGCACACACACACTCCCACACACACACACACGCACACATACAGACACACAGACACACACACATACACACACACACACACACACACACACACACACACACACACACGCACACATACAGACACACACACACACACACACACACGCACACATACAGACACACAGACACACACACATACACACACACACACCCACACACACACACCCACACACACACACGCACACATACAGACACACAGACACAGACACACACACACACACACACACACACACACACTCACAAACACAGCCGTAAAGAGTGAACCGTAGGTGAGCAGTCTCTCTGAGCCTCAGTGTGTTACAGTGGGGAATCGTGCAGCCGGATTTGTAGCTTCACAGTTCTTTTCTCTCTGAGAAAAGCGATTTCCAGACGACGTTAACGGAGCAGGAGCCAAACTTATCCGCTTCATTGCTTCTGAGATTTCACTTAATCTCTCTTTTTCTTTCTCTGTCTCTCCCAATCCCTCTCTCAGTCTCTCTCTCTCTCTCTCTCTCTGTTTGCTGGATTCCCGATCGTCACTAAATGGTTCCCTTGTCTATTTTGTATTGGTTTCCATTGATTTAAAGAGTACCAAACAACCAATCAATATGGAAATACGCCATTAGCCTGGGACATTCGTTTTAATACACGTCTCGAGTCTCAGAGAACCTAAATAAAGAACCGTAATGGATGGCGTGTCGGGCACAGAGAGTCCGGAGTGGCTCCGCTGGTCTCTGAATTAATGAGACTCGGTGAAAAATCATACCGCCACCAAAGAGGACTCTCGTCGTCATAGCGACCAATCAAACAACGCAGGACGTAGTAAACAAACGAGGAAGTCACGGTGAACGCCAGAGACAGAGCACCCCCCGCCCCCAACCCCCCCCCACCCCCCCCCCCCCCCCCCCCCGGAGATGATGTATTATAAAAGGGTGCTCTAACAAAAATTGCCCAACTCTAACGAAAACAAAGCGCTAAGTCACTTGCTTCGTAAGTTTTCAATGTGAGAATGTAGGCAGTTATTGTCGCGGCCGTCAAGTCATAGACTACTTGAGGATTAAGATTGTACCGCTCCGTTTGCGATCTTATGAACCCGGCTCCACCTCCCGGGTTTACTTTTAATCAAACGTCATACAGTGAGTCTGCACATGCAAATACATATTTAATATATATTTATTGAGTTATTACCATGCAGTTACAGCGTGAAGGTTGATAAAAGTGCCGAAAAAACTGTCATGTAATCATAAATAAACAGAAATATGTTGTATGAAACAATATATCCTTGCGATATATTTAACAGAGAGTTAGTGTAGTTGTAATAATAAGACTTGGCTACTATAGCATAATATCATATTGCATTAATATAACATTATTACACACTGGACCTGTTATTTCTGGTACCAGATCATGAACTGTTGAAATATAAGTGTCTTTGAGTATCATGAAAAGCGCTCTACAAATAAAATGTATTATTATTATTTATTATTATACCTCCGAAGCCATGACTGATTATGGTCAAAATAAACGTAAGATTAGTCAGTTTATACCCACTAAAAACCCCAATAGAGAGCGTCCCGTCAGGAGCTAGATTTAGCTATCTTTATTTAACCCCTCAACTCACCAGGTGCTTCTGATTACGAACGCATTCCCCTATTTTACATCATTATGTGTGTGTGTGTGTGTGCGTGACAGAGAGAGAGAGAGAGAGAGAGAGAGAGAGAGACTGGACTGGAAACCCTAGGAGGGTTGAATGAATTCCATCTCTTCTTTAACAGTACAGTTTAACCTCGGACTTGAACTAATAAGAAACCATCTCAAGGGTCTGACTCTGAGCGGAGTTCGAAAGAAAGTAATCTCTCGCCCCATCTCTCCCCCAATATGTTCTCTCTCTCTCTCACTCTCTCTCTCTCTCTCTCTCTCTCCCTCTTTCTCTCTCTGCTTTATCTCTTGACATCTCCATTTCAGCTCTCCTTATTCTGGTATTCCAGTGGCCTGTAAATTTTATGCAAACATTTATGAAATTACATTGACCCCAGCCTGGTTATCACTCAACTGTTTCTCTCTCTCTCTCTCTCTCTCTTTCTGTCATACACCATCACACACACACACACACACACACACACACACACACACACAGAAAGGTCTGAACAGACAAACTAGAGGTGTCTACAGCCTACAGTGGAGTGGGTCTGTTTTGTTTTCCAGGTGCTGGAGGTCACGGCAGGATCACCTCGGTGCTGATTGGCTGCGGTGGGTAATTTCAGATAATTACGACTAAATTACAGCTCAGCAGCGTCACCTGTCTGTTTACATTAATGCAGAATTCATCTGTGGGTCACTGACCACATGCCGAGAGACAGAGAGAGAGAGAGAGAGAGAGCGCAGAACTCCAAAGTAAGGATCAGTCGTCAATCTGTCAATGAATCTCTTTAGATTATCTTTCTTTTATCTCTCTTTTCTCTGACCTCTGGAAAAAAAAGGAGGCCAGCATTCCTTTCATCTCTCCTTTTTTGTCCTTTTATTGTCATCCTATCATCAAAAGAAACAGAGAGTTCAAGCCTTTCACTGTTTTGGACAAAAAGTTGTTTTGTGGCTTCATTTTGCTCTGTTTTACTCTGATTCAATGTGGGTTGTTTTTTTTTAATGTCTTAGGCAATTTCAGTTTAAGTATTTCTTTGTGCAAACTTTGTTGGTCATGCGTGTCACTTACAATAAAACAGAACTAGAAAAAAACTCTACATTTTCCCTCAAAAATGGTATTTTAATGAGGTCATTTAAAAATCCAAACAACATTCTTATGAAAGTTGGTTTCATGATATTTCGCCACACAACTTGGAACTTAAGCTCTAAAGAGAATGCCCTTCCATCTCTCTCTCTCTCTCTCTCTCTCTCTCTTCCTCTCTCCCTCTTTCTCTCTCCTTCTCTGTCTTTCTTTAGTGGTCCAGGTCTGAAACCTATGCTCAGCAGTCGAGAAGAGATCAAAGAGAGACAGACAGACAGAGAGAGAGAGACAGAGAAAGAGAGAGAGACAGAGAGAGGGAGAGAGAGAGAAAGAGAGAGAGAGAGACAGAGAGAAAGAGAGAGCTTCAACTCCCGACAGGTGCTCAGATTCTGCAAGCCACCTGGAGAGAGAGATAAAGACTCACACACACACACAGAGGGACAGACACAGACAGACAGTCAGGCATCCAATGGGAGAAACCTTTGATCTAGACACACACACACACACACACACACACACACAGGGAAGGCATGGAAATATAATACAAGTCAAGGTTGGTCCATTGTCCGTCCCTCCATCCCTCAGTCAAACCACAGACAGTCTGGGTTGAAACAGGAAACAGCCATGACCTTTTAACACAAGGGGTCGGACGTTCTCACTCAAAGCCCCTGAAACAGTGACAGCAGCGTTAGTCTAACCATAAGAGACAAACAGTGACACAATGTTCTGATATTACAAATGCATAGTGCACCCACAAAAGATCTCATTCCAAATACACACACACACACACACACACACACGAAATCTATTTGAAGGTTCATATGCGAATGTGGACTAATTTGGATACACACACGAATACAGACATTAGGTATTGCTGATTTGTAAAAATGAGAACACACGCTCCGTCTATGAAAGCTCCATTAGCCTAATATTCTCTCTCTCTCTCTCTCTCTCTTTCTCTCTTCCTTTTGTCTCTCCCTCTCTCTTCTCAAATGAACAGCGTGGGGCGGGCACGACTGGACTGGGCTAGCGTAGCCGCTAACGGCGTATTCTCTATGTCTTTGCATGTGGGCAGATGCCTCTCAGAAGCTTTTGTTAAAGGGCTTAAGAGTAAATTTCATATGAAAATCAATAAGGCCGTATATCTTCTCTCTCTCTCTCTCTCTCTCTCTATGAGTCATACTCTTATTGCTCGTAAGGGTTCTTTAGTTATTGTCTCTGTATCT
>NC_044510.1:7157816-7170316 GCF_902362185.1 Chanos chanos
GCGAAGAGCCCTCTCTCTCTTCCGTACCGCGAGAAATACCGAATATTTGTAGAGCAGAAAAGAAACAAATGAAAGGGAAAAAAGAGAGAGAGAAAGAGAAAAGCCCTTTGAGACATAGCAGACCGCTTTCTTTCCTTTTATAATTAAACACAGGTGAGTGTCACCAGCACAGACGACCGTTAAGAAAAAAAGCACAAAAAAAAAAAAAAAAGCAAAGCTTTCCGCTGATTGCTTTATGTTGCCTTGGTGACAGATGTGTGACAGTGACAGAGGAAGTAGAGCTCTGTTTCACTCAGGTGACTGATGGGAATTGAAGTTTAGCTTAATTATATAAACAAGAGCATTTCCTCACTACTCCCTTCAGATGAAACAACAGGCGACAACAGTAGTCAAGTTAATCGGAGAATGACCACTAGACTTCAGCTAATGGTCAAAGTCTGCAGGATGGTGATGACAAAGTTTGTTTAAACAAGGTGAGCAGATGACTACATAGACTCAGGAATTCAAATTATAAAACCAGTACAGCGTTTCCCCTTAATGCCTGGATGAATGATAGACCATTCAAATGATAAAATTTTATTTACCTTTTCGGAAAAAAAATACCATCCCATATCATTCCCGCCTTTCGGCAGACGTGTCAAGTAGTGATGGCAACCTTAGTTTCTAATCAGAGAGTTGGTGAGAACATTCAAACACTAGAACTTTATTTACACAATCAGTGCACCTCTCCTCATGTTTCAGACCATCCATCTTAACGATTAATCCTCCAGCAGAGGAGGAGGGTGTCTTCACCTCATCCTACCCTGCTCTGAGTCCACCCAGCTGGGTTTGCAACTCAACCCACTGCCCCCCTCTGGCCCTGGAAGGACCAGAACTACCGGTAGGCTTCCACAACCTCTGGCCCCCAACATGAAGGATGGATGGATGGATGGAATGGGTAGATGGATATTTTATTTCATTCCTGTCTTTACAGGACAGACATGCTGTTAATGTAATGAAGTTCCAAAGCCTCAGAAGCAATGTGTGTGTGTGTGTGTGTGTGTTTCTGTACATTGTTTCACAATCACACACACACACACATATATATATAGACATACATGCATATATATAAACAATCCGTGATACAGAATATACCAAAATACCAAATGAGAGGAGGTGCTATAAATAGATCGTTTAAATTTTAGTTGTTCTGAATAATACTAAAGAGCCACGCTTTCCAAATGAAACCGAAAAAGAAAAAACAAAGTGCTGTTTTTTTCATCCCTTTTGTGTTGACATGGGATATTGTGTCACCAGCGAAGAGCCAGACCCTCTTTTGACCATGTTCTTACACAACAGACTCATTCTGAAGTATTTACTGGTGACTACACTCAGCATAAACTCAGTTTTTAAACAGCCAAAGGAGGTTTTCCTTTAAAACGTTGTTAAACTTTAATGCTCGGGTTGATGGGCAAGCCTGTTTTTGTCACGATCTTACAGAAATATTGCAGCTCTTAATTGCACACAGATTTGCCTTCTCTTTCATAGGCTGATCAACTTTTTTTTTTTTTTTTGCGTCATAAAAATTGATTGGCCACTCTTCTCAAGGTTCTGTAAACGTTGTGTCAAAGTTAAATAAAGCTCTTTCAGCTCTATATCTCAGATCTTAAAGGTCCCGTGACTCCTGGAAGCCAGAAGGTAACTTTTATATGCGTTTGTTTATTTTCTGGCTGCCTTGAAGATGGCAGCCATCTTGGGACCTGTTTGTTTTCTCAGGCACTTAAAAAAAAAAAAAAAAAAAGACAAAATAAAAGACCTTGACTTCACCACGTTAGACCAATCAGTGTTAACTCAAATGAAAGAGAGGAGAGTGATAAAGAAACACGTCTGTAAAAGATTGATAGAGCGTCATTGATGCTGGGTGGCCTACGAGGCCAGAGAAGACCAGGAGAGCAAGTGTTAAGAGTCATGTTTAGAGAGAGAGAGAGAAAGAGAGAGAGAGAGTGTGTGTGTGTGTGTGTATGTAGGGGAAAGAGAGAGAGAGAGTATGTGTATCTGTGTGTGTATATGGAAGAAAGAGAAGGGGGGAGAGAGAGAGAGAGAGAGAGAGAGAGAGAGAGAGAGAGAGAAAGAATGTGTGTGTGTGTGTGTATGAAAGAGAGAGAGCGAGAGTGTACGTGTGTGTGTATAGGAGAAAGAGAGAGAGTATGTGTATCTGTGTGTGTATAGGGAAGAAAGAGAAGGGAGAAAAAAAGAGAGAGAGAGAGTGTGTATGTGTGTGTGTATAGGAGAAAGAGAGAGAGAGAGTGTGTACGTGTGTGTGTATAGAAGAGAGACAGAGTGTGCATGTGTCTGTGTGTGTATAGGAAACAGAGAGAGAGAGAGTGTGTATGTGTGTGTGTATAGGAGAAAGAGAGAGAGAGAGTGTGTGTGTGTGTGTATAGGAGAAAGAAAGAGAGAGTGTGTACGTGTGTGTGTATAGAAGAGAGACAGAGTGTGTATGTGTGTGTATAGGAGAAAGAGAGAGAGAGAGAGAGTGTGTGTGTGTATAGGAGAAAGAGAGAGAGTGTGTGTGTGTGTGTGTGTGTGTGTATAGGAGAAAGAGAAAGGAGAGAGAGAGAGAGAGTTTTTTTCTGGTTGTATTGCTGTGGGTTAATTTGTCTGGTTAATGTTCTAATTTTGCTCCTGGTATTCATCTGCACTTGTCCCCTGGTCTTCTGATGTTGTCCAGATGGCCATCACAAGAAAAATTTCATCTTTATTAACCTGTTTAGAAAAAGCCCAGAAAATACTGGAAGAAAACAATTGGACTTAACAGTGATCAAATTTAGGGGATGGATTGCGCTCATAAATATAAACCTGCATGCGCTGGTACACACCTACTCACACACACACACACACACACATACACATTCAGCAGAGGTCCACACATTCAATGCATGTTGTCGCGTATACATGCTTGAAAAACAAATTTTAAAAAAATAAATAAATAAATTGAAAAAAAAATAGAAAACATATGCTTGTATTTTTAACATATATGCGCATCTCTTCCAATGCTCCAACACACACACAAGCACAACGAGAAATACAATGACATGCACACTCATGGCACTGAATGCACACCTCTACACAAATATGAACTCTCACACGCGCGCGCACACACACACAGAATCAAGCTTGCCAAAAAGTGTTAAAAAATGCGGTTGTCAGCGCTCTATGGCAAATCCTCATCAATTCTTAGCGAGAGAGGAGAGGTAGAGATTCTTCACGGCAGACGGATTCAGATGAGTTAATGTTATCCCGGTGTGAGGAAATTTTATTATGGTCCTCTGGATCTGTTTAACGCTCGGCTCTGTGTATCGTCTGCCCGACCAGGACCATCGAATCAAAACCCCAGGGCCGGGCAGACAGACTCATACCAGCTAATGAATACCATGAGAAATAGTGCTGAACTCCATCACCTTTCAAAGACCTCCGAGTCGATATTTTAAGCATCAAGGAGCAACAAGCGTGTGACGCAGGTTTTTAAAGGGCAACTAACGGTTAAGCTAAACCGTCAAAAAGAAAGACAACGCTTTTTGTTGGGAGCGAGATTATACATTTGACAGCCCTTAAACCGTGTTACGATCAATATATTCTGATATGTTTTAAAAAAAAAAAAAAACCTGAGAAAATGACGCTGAATGTCTAAACTGAAAGGATACCGAACGCATCTTTTCAAAACAACAGCTGTTTGACTATCATTTTGGCGAAAGAGTTGACGTTTTTCTTTTTTATACCGTTGCGGTCTGGACATTGGTATGGTTTTGCCTTGTACCGACTGACATGTGGTTTCTTTCGTTTACACAAAAGGCTGATTTATCCAGCTAACTTACTGCACCGTGTTGAAGGGGGGAAGTCATGAGTTATATTAGTTTATTTCAGAGCCTATAATAATGTGAGTCTTCGCTCATGGAAGGATTAATTTAATGCCGTTGACAGATAATAACTGTGAAATACGTTAGCAAAATGAAATGGAGGAATGAAAAAACTTCTAAAAGCACCACTTGGGCTGTGCAGTTGTCTACATGAGTGACTAGATGTTATACAAGGAATAACGTAATGAAAGTCGTGTGTGGTGTGCAGCCAATGAGTCAGGTAAAGAGCTGCTGAAGACTCCAGTTTTCAAAAATATCTGCCTTTTTTTGGCGCCAAATCCTACTTCCGAACCAAGAACCAATTTCTGGTTATTGGGATCTACAGTTGAATCAGGATGTGAATTCCTGGGAAGAAAACGTACAAGTTTGCGTTAATGTTAACTTTGTCGCATAGCCAGAGTGGCCATTTTACTCTCGTTTGAATAAGGCTGTGTCCGAAATGGCATACTACATACTACTCGTACAGGCTACTAATCTTGACGTTAAAGTAGTAAGTAGTACGCAGTACAGGACAGTTACCCGGGTGATGCACTACTCACGAAAATTTGCAGTATACACCCAAAGTTCACTTCGTCGGGTACTGACAGAAGCAGCTCCAACTTCAACTTCAGCTGCAGTTCCGAATATAAATGTATCAGCCGCATGTTTCGGTGTAATAGGTCTTCACATGCTTTTTTATAGGGGCTACTTTTGATAGATGTGTGTTGTAGCCATGTGTTGTTCGATTTTAACAGAACAATTAGCCCGATAGCAAAGGTGTAGCACACTACACGAAAGTTCTCATAGTTACATTCCATACTGTACACTAGGGTGGGGAGTAGTGTGCAGTACACAGTGTATACTGGGCCAGTATGCAGTACACTAGTATGCCATTTCGGACACAGCCATAGAAAGGTATTTAACGACAGTAACAAAGCACTGAACCTGAAGGCGGGACTTAAAACAGAAATAAAATTGATTGGCCATATGTTGTTTGGACGGACCTATGAAAACCTCAGCTGTTATTATTTTCTGAGCAGCAAAGTAATTCGGTGTGGGGTAGGTCTAGCTGAGTCTCCGGCTACATGTAAAACGCCCTTGACAAGGTCGTTGAGAGGTTGAGCCAGGTTTAGTAAAATACGGCAAAAGGTTTGCGTCTGTCTGAGTTTTCCACGCGTGAACAGTTAAATGAACAGACAGATCAACTGGTAGACCTGCGGATTTAAAGTTGAACTGTTACATGTGCTCTCTGGGCTTGAGTTGAATGATAGTGAGATTCGTGATCCAGATAAACTTTAAAAATGATGTTTACAGTGTTGTTTGATTGGAGCTTGTGTTTTATTCTCACGTCTCCTGTCTGTCTCGTTGTACGTTTAAGGTTCTTATGGTCGTGTAATTAGTCAAAAAAGCTTGTCTTAAACTTAAACGTAAGCATTCACTAAATGATAAAATGATCAAAAGATGTATTAACTCTCTCTCCCATACCACGCACACACACAATCCCCCCCCCCCCCCCCCCCCCCCCCCCCCACACACACACACACACACACACACACACCGGTCCCAGCTGCGGATCCCCACCCATGACTGTATCATTCACACCTATCTACTTATTTTACCGTTGTACATCATGTTCGACTTTTGCCATTTCACAGCTGTTTAGACCTTTTCTTTCTTTCTTTCTTTCTTTCTTTTGTTCTTTCTCTCTTTGACCACCCCCTCCCTCCTCCACTACGATGAACACAGCTGGTTCAGCTTCTGATATATATATATATATATATATATATATATATATATATATATATATATATATATATATATATATATATATATATTCTTTTCTTTTTTTGTCTGTTTCAGCTTTAGTTTCATTTCTTCATTTTCTCCGTTTATCCATCCCCAACCCCACCTCCATTTCTCCCTTCTCTCCATTTATTTCTGCCTCATGGTTGTATTTAAGAAACCATTTGATAAATTGCCCTCCTCTCTTAGGGCTGGACCCAGACAAGTGTTAGTCATCTGTTCAATTAGTGGATATAACATTATGCTTTTCTGGGGCTGTTCGCCCCCACCCGCGGTGTGGACACTCTAATCCATTTCTCTGAAACATATTTATGTCAGAACATTAAGGTTTCGTTAGAGCTGATTTATGCTTTAATGTGAGATGGGTTTTAATTTGTATTAAAATTTAATTCAAGGTTTTGCGCACGCTGTCTTATATGACTGTCTGAATACAGGTCTAAGTATGCATGAACCTGTGTGTGTGTGTGGTTACATTATCTGTTGTGTTTTAGTAGGCCAAGGAGGTTTGCTGTGTCATAGTTGTCTGGAAATAATCATCTGGTTTTATATTCATCTCTCTGATATGTGTGTGTGCGTATGTGTGTGTGTGTGTGTGTGTGTGTGTGTGAGTGAGAGAGAGAGAGAGAGAGAGAGAGAGAGAGAGACTAAGCCTCTAACTCTTTGTAACACATTAACTGGGATTCTGTTTAAGAGTATAGATCTGTCTACCTCTGTTCCTTTCATTATATTCCTGTCCATCCACTTCCTCCCCACACATACACACACAAAACACATGTACACACACACACACAAACGCACACGCGCACACACTCTCAGTGTTTCTTATGAGAAAGAAGGGTTTTTTTTCACAAAACGTGTTTCCGTATTTCCAAAGACATCCCAGTCATGTTGAGCAATCTCTCTCTCTCTCTCTCTCTCTCTCTCTCTTTCTCTCTCTCTCTCCCTCTGACTCACTATAATAAGACGAAATTACATCTCTGTCCCTCTCTCAGTTCTCTGTTGTGTGGTGTGCTCACCTGTAGCCTCTCCGCCCCAGACGGATACTGTACCTTCCATTCAACACACAGCCCTCTACCCCTCTCTGCCATCCCTCCCTCTATTTTCTCTTCTTTCTCTGCCTCCCTTGTTCCCTCATCCCCAGGAGGACAGACTAATGTAATCCTCTCACCTGCTAATTAGGGTTCGTCATCAGGATGAGAACAGAGAAAATGATGATTATCCATAATTACGCCCCAATTTGTCTGTCCTCTCTCTCTCTCTCTCTCTCTCTCTCTCTCCCTCTCTCTCTTTCACTCTCTTTCTTTCTGCCTCTTGTCCCATTGTCCTGTTTGTATGTTTCTTTTCATTATGGAAGTGATCTCAATCTCTCTCTCTCTCTCTCTCTCTCTCTCTCTCTCTTTCCCATTTCTTCTTTTCTCTTCATCTTATACCTCATATTTCTGCCTTAATTTTCAGCATTTCTCACTGTCCTCTCTTCTTCTCTCTCCTTCCTTCACTTTTCCCACATTTCTCCCCGTCTCTGTTTTTCACTCTGTATTCATCTTTGCCCTCGCTCCTCTCCTCCCCTCTCCTCTCCTCTCCTCTCCTCTCTGATTCTAATCATACACTCCTTTTCCCCTGTGATTGAGAGGAAAGAGTGGTTATTGACTGTTTTATGTGGTTTCCGAGAGTGACGTGGTTTACATGTGTAGAGAAGTAAGTGCTGTTTTCTTGTTGACTTTAGATCCCCCTTCAACACTTATATGTATGTTGACCCCACAGGGGTCAGAGTTCATTAGCTTTAGCTGGTCTGACCTTTGGCTTTTTTGTCTGGTCTGGTGGTACAGAACCTGTGTGGCCTCGATATACAGTCTGTGAGGACAGACAAAAATACACACACACACCTACACACACAAACAAGTATATATTTTTGACTTGTTTTGTGTGTGTGTGTGTGTGTGTGTGTGAGAGAGGGAGAGAGAGAGAGATTTTCTATTGAAAACAAGATATGTTTCTTTAAGGTCTACCAATATATAAGTAAATAATAATCATAATAATAACAACTTAGTATTGTAAATGACTAAAAAAAAAGTGCAAAAACTCTTGCAACATTTTCTATGCCTCACAAATGGCCAAGGTGGACCTGTATCCTCGACACAAGTTTTAGGCCGTCCCTCTAGATCAGGGGTGGGCAAATCCGGTCCTGGAGGGCCATGGTCCTGCTGTTTTTCTTGTCAGCTAACTAAATACAATCTGTGATTGGCTGAAGAGAGTGCACACCTGTTTGCAAGGTGAAAATCAACAGGTAACTAAGAGGTGAAAACAAAAACCCGACAGGTCACTGGCCCTCCAGGACCGGATTTGCCCACCCCTGCTCTAGATGGATCTGAAACCTCTGGACTCTCAGGCCCCGCCCACATGACAACGGAATGTTCTGAAAACAACGTTTTTCCTTTGCGTTTTCAGAACGTTTTGCATCAATTATGACAACGTTTTGAGATTTCATCCTTGCCCACATCGATTTGCAAAAAACAAGTGAAAACGCTGCAGTACGTATGCCAGGCCAGCAGGTGCGGCGTAACCTCGCCACTCAAATATACAAACATTACAGAAGAACACCATGTAAACGTAAGCAGCCGTGGTGGGGCTGTGTCGTCATCGTTTTCAAAAGGTTCCATATTCACCTGTCTCCACGGTGACGACGTAAGGGCTCATCTTCAAAAGATTCCGCTCTGGGACCCCGGTTGCAAAACTCTGCGTTTTCGGGCCCCGAAAACAGCGTCGTCAGTGCGGACGAAAGGCCCGAAACGCGTCACGACCTTTCCGCTTTCGCTAAAACTCCCGTTTTCGCCCTTTGTCGCATGGACAACCCCCTCGGCGTCCTGCGCTCGTTTACCATCCTCCGCCCGTCCGACCTATCAGAGCTCGTCTTCACCAGTCTACCAATCATTCCAATCCCTGGGCTCATTAACTCGTCATTACACGCACCTGTGTCTTTTCCGTCGCTAGGTCCGCTACCCTCGTGCACGTGCCTCCGCTTTTCAGTGTGGACTTGGCAAAGTCTCACTCACTCCAGCGTTACCAAGCCGTCGCGATTGTCATTGTCATCTGATCTTCAGGCTCTAGTCTTTTTTAACCCCGTCACTGTTTTGCCTCTGACGTTCCTGTCTGCCGTGGTGTTTGGATCCTTCCGTGTTTAGTGACCACGGTTTAGTCTTATTTGACGCTCACCGTTCCCTGGTAACTTGACCCCCGCGCGTTTCAAACTGAGTTTTGTCTCCAAGTAAACCACTTACTCTGTACATGTGTCCCCAGCCTCTTATATTAATTCATAACTGTGTTCCATACGGTGGATGTGGTGTTCCAATGAAGCCACAAACAAGAAGTTATGGACCAGAATTTACTTTGGTCAATGAGTTGGTTCCATCCTAAGAAAGAACCACGCAAACGTTATGAGACAGGGTGTCGGCCACGTTCCAGAGGAATAGAGGGAGAGAGCGGAGCCAAAACCTCTTGGAGATGTTCGAGATCTGGACCAAAATTGGAATCAGCTGGCGGGACACAGAAATCCTGGCCACATTAACGGGCGAAATGGAGATCCGCGCTTGCTGTGAGTTCCTAGAGTGGATCAAAAAGACTTATTATGTTAAATAAGTCATTGTTTTCAATTCTCACATCCTATCAAGAGAAGAGAAAAATAGTACAATGTGTCTCTGATAGAGTGATCACTATGGATACTATGCCTCCAACCATATTCATGACAATCAAATAGAGAGAAGTGCAGCTTTATCATAAGGCAACATTGAGCTGATCATTTTTTAAAATATATTATATAGATTTTATTTATTTTTATTATTATTATTATTATTACGAATAATTGTGATTACAGCAGTAAGGTAATGTATGGTGAACAACGTGCAATGTAAAGTTATGTAATGTATAGTAACAATGTTAGAGTTACAATATTATATCATTTATTACTTTATGTCTGTAGTCATATGTAGTGTTTTTTTTGCATATAGAGTTTGTGTTTTTATTGTTCTCATTTCTGCACGATGAAGGAACATACTCTGTTCTGACAGTGCTTTGGCAACCCAACTGTCCTGCAAAAATCGGAAAAAAGAAAAAGAAAAGAACGACAGACATACCGACAGAGAGAGAGAGAGAGGGAAAGAGAGATGTGCTTTTATTTTTTATCTGAGTGGAAATGATTTAATTTAACGGTGAATATTTGAATATTTTAACATGCGAGACGCAGGGATACACTGTGTCGCAGGGGCAATCAGGTCATATCTGTGTTCACATGTTAAGGTGTGTGCGTGTGCGTGTGCGTGTGTGCATGTGTGTGAAGAAACAGTAACAGAGGTGCCTGAACTCTGGAAGACTGCCAGTATGAATCTCATCTGGAGTTTATCAAAGCATGATCCACACTTTCAGACCTTCTTTTTTTTTTTATTCAGTCTTTCTCTCTCTCCTTCACAATCTCCCTCTCAGCCAAACTTTCCATCCCTCTATCTCTATCCCAGCTAAAGCCACAAACCTCCTACCTATAAATTAACGCACTCACACATACATGCGCGCGCACACACACACACACACACACGCACACGCACATGCACATGCACATGCATGCACAAAAATACACACACACACACACACACACACAGAGAAACACACAAACTTTTGCTGTTAAATACATTTCTCCATCTTGTGCTTTTTACACACTGACAGATCCTTGTACTGGAACAAACACATCAAGTCAAAGCGAGCGTGATTCATCCAAGCTGCCTTTCTTCCTCAGAGTCTGTTCTCCGTCTCATGTGGTGAAACTCTTTGGGTTTTTTCTTTTGTTTTTTCTTTTTTTTTTTTTGTTTTGTTTGTTTTTTGTTTTTGGTTTTTTTCAGTCTCTCTCCGTCTTGCGCCATCTCTGCGTTTGATTGAAATGGACAGACGTGTGAGAATCAGTGAAACCAGTGAAACCGAAAAAAAAGCCCACTCCTTTCCCAGACTGACATTATTTTTCTTTTAACCCCCCCCCCCCCTCCCTTCTCTCTCTCTCTCTCTCTCTCTCTCTTTGTTGTGATAGCCGTTGATTGGGGATTTGAGTGGAGTTAGCCTGGGGTCACTGTGGATTGACCCTCTGATGGGAATCACTGCGGTTGTGGTATCGTCCTCCACTGTAACCCGTCACTGAGGCGTGCTGGGAAAGATGAAAACTGAGTTCACGAACATCGTGAACGTGTTTCTGTTTTCTTTTTTTTTTTTGTTTCGTTTTTACATGTTGTTTTGTTTCATTTCATTTCAAAAACTTTATTCAAGGTCATTTCTTCAGATGTTATCTCAAATGTAGCTCTGTTTCAAAAGACAAAATATCAAGATATCAGCGATTAGAGAGTAGCTGTCTGACGTTTTTCTCCCATAAAAAAAAACATTTGAAGGAAGCCATCACCCATACAACATAAAAATAGAAGGAACCTATGGTTTACAAAATGTTCAGGGAACCAAAAAAATTTTTCTTTTTTTGCCCTCACAGTAAACCACTTTCTGACTGCATACCATATCAGATCAGCGACACAAGAGGTTTTAACTCAAGATTTTTTTTTTTTTTTTATAGACGAGGCAGCCGAGATTCATTAAAATGGTTAAGAAAAAACTTAAACCCAAAATGTGCATTTTTGTGAATCCGGGGCAATTGATGAAGGGCAGGCCACAGACCAGCTCTCTTACACATAGCCACGCTACATTTACAGCCAAAGAATGTCGTCTGAGCTGCTTCCCCCGGTTTCAGACCGCATTTCTTTTTTTATATCCTCCTGTTAATTGGCTTTAATTGACCTTAATCGACCTTTTCTCTAATTGGCCAGTGTCTCTCTCTCTTTCTCTCTCTCTCTCTCTCTGTCTCGTTAGAGCAGATAGAGTCGCTGTGTGTGGAAAGCTGAGCTCATTAAATTTGTCCTGGCATGCGTCTGAGTCTATGCCACATACTCCCATCCTTAGAGAACCACCAACACTTCCATTAAGTCCATTAACACGAGCCTGGAGATGCCGGTATCTCCTGTAACGTCAGTCCCGAACGCGGCTTCGGTGTCACCAACCGTCTCTCTCCGTCGTTTCCCCTCGGCCGTTGCCACGACGACGCGTTCTTTCCGTACTTTTGACGGCGTTGACTCTCTCTTTGTTCATGCGATCCGCGAGAGGTCAAATAACGATTTGTAACAGAAACAGAGAAAATTACGAGTTAAAAAGAGCCTACATGCTAGATAGGACTTGGAGATCTCTGATTGGACCACAGTGTCTCTGAGGTGTACAGAGCACACATTACAAACAAACAAACAAACAAAACATAATGAACTGAGTCTTGGATCAGAGGGTCAAACTGAGAAGAGCAGATGAGTAATAGAGGAAGCTTATAAGAACGATTTTTTTAAACATTAAAACACACAAATATCATTTAATCACACTATCAGCTATCTATAACAGTCACTCCTTTTTCCACAATAATAGGGGAAGATTTTTAATTTTTTTCTTCTTTTTTTTTTGCTTCATATCGATCAGAAATGCGTCGACTCTCTCAGTGATGGTCTTGACTATTTGGATTAGACGTTGTAAATTTTGTATTTTTTTTGGCAGGTGAGCCATAAAGCCTAATAATGGTAATGTGGAGTAATGTGAATGAATTTGATCTGGTGTCTCTGGGCCATTAGTGACTGTTACTGCGTATGGGAAGAAATAAAAAAAAATACGGATCATCTGATTGGAATCAAAATGACAGAACAGTATTGATCAACCTAAGAGGTTTTTGGAGGGAGACGCAAAGTGGATGTCGGAGGGAGAGGTCTCTCT
>NC_044510.1:7177816-7220316 GCF_902362185.1 Chanos chanos
TATTTTACTGTACAATATTATCATGTGAATTTAATTTATTTGAGAGAGACCAGAGTGATGAACAGAATTCGTTTACACAATTAACTAAAAAAAAAAAAAATGTTATTGTTGTTTGCTTTGCAGATGACTGTCTGGTCCATTTGTCGTTCTCCTGCTTTGTTAAATATTCACCGTTACCGTGTCAACGTGCCGACCAATCACAAACACCCATAGTCCATAACCACGGTGACCAACCTGAAGACTCCATTACCTCTTGTTCCGTGCATTACCGGAAAGTTGGTCCTGTGATGGAAAACCTTAATGGTGTGGGTCTTAGACAAACACACACACACACAAACACATGCACACAAACACACACACACGCGCGCGCACACACACACACACTTGGGCGGTAATCTTATAAATGTGGATTTCTAATAGAGTGCTTTTAAGGGATCCCTGGTCAGACTCCTCCACAGAAATGCGGGTTATGACAGAGGAGAGAGGGAGAGAAAGGAGAGAGGGAGAGAGAGGAGAAGGGTGGAGAATGAGAGGGGTGATTGATGGTGTTGTCGGGGTAGGGTTGGTGGAGGGATGGGTGCAGCAGTAAATGCAGGTATTTCCTGTAAACCAAGCCCCCCCCCTTCCAAATCTCTACAGTGTGGTCATCCCAACCAAAGTCAATGGTGAGTGTAGCAAGATATGGTAGATGGAGTAGATGAGTAGATGGAGACAGACAGAGAGAGAGAGACAGAGAGAGAGAGAGAGAGAGAGAATAAGAGAGAGAAATTATTCAGTGGTTTACTTATGTACTGCATACCCTCGGAGAGGATCCTGTGTTTGTGTGCGTGTGTCTGTGTGTGAGAAAGAAAGAGAGAGAGAAAGAGAAAGAGCAAGTATCTGGACTCCAGACGTTGGGAACAGCTGGTCTTTAGATGTATTGATCTGTTTCTCTCAATCTGTCTCTATTAGCCCAATACTGCAGGAAAAAAAGGTCATTGAGACTGAACCACTCTCCACACACACACACACGCACGCACACACACACGCACACACACGCACACACACGCACACACACGCACACACACACACACAATTACTCATCCAGTGTCACAAGATCATGCTCTCTCTCTCTGTAAACACTTTAACATTTGCTGTCAGCGTTGGACTCTTGTTCAAATAGAGAGATAAAACAGGACACACACACACAGACACAGACCTGCATGCTCCTGTGTGCGTGTGTGTGTGTATGTGTGCGCGCGCGTGTGTGTGTGTGTGTATGTGTGTGTGTGTGTGTGTGCGCGCGCGTCTGTGTTTGTGTGTGTGTGTGTGTATGTGTGTGTGAGAGAGAGAGCTGAGGTACACATGGTAAATGGTCACTGTCCCTGTAAGCAGATTCTGGCATCTGCAGTGGAGCGTATCTCTATCGCTGATCAAGCTCTAATGTAGGCCATGGGTCCCGTCCCAATCCCTGACCATACAACACACAGAGAGACCTAGGCCCCGTCCCAATCCCTGACCGTACGACACACAGAGAGACCTAGGCCCCGTCCCAATCCCTGACCATACAACACACAGAGAGACCTAGGCCCCGTCCCAATCCCTGACCGTACGACACACAGAGAGACCTGGGCCCCGTCCCAATCCCTGACCGTACAACACACAGAGAGACCTAGGCCCCGTCCCAATCCCTCACCGTACGACACACAGAGAGACCTAGGCCCCGTCCCAATCCCTCACCGTACGACACACAGAGAGACCTAGGCCCCAGCCCAATCCCTCACCGTACGACACACAGAGAGACCTAGGCCCCGTCCCAATCCCTCACCGTACGACACACAGAGAGACCTGGGCCCCGTCCCAATCCCTGACCGTACAACACACAGAGAGACCTAGGCCCCGTCCCAATCCCTCACCGTACGACACACAGAGAGACCTGGGCCCCGTCCCAATCCCTGACCATACAACACACAGAGAGACCTAGGCCCCGTCCCAATCCCTCACCGTACGACACACAGAGAGACCTAGGCCCCAGCCCAATCCCTGACCGTACAACACACAGAGAGACCTGGGCCCCGTCCCAATCCCTCACCATACGACACACAGAGAGACCTAGGCCCCGTCCCAATCCCTGACTGTACGACACACAGAGAGACCTGGGCCCCGTCCCAATCCACCAGATTGGCTTCCTTCAATGTGGCTTTACAGCAAGAGAAAGGAACGAGAAAAGAATGCCCTGTAATATTATTTCATATAACCTTCACTAAAAAAACAAGGTAGCATTCAAGTTTGGAAAGTTGTAAAATTCAGCAATGCTCTCTCTCTCTCTCTCTCTCTCTCTCTCTCTCTCCCCCACTCACATATACACACAAACACGCACACACACACACCCACAGACACACACACACACACACATTCTCTTTTTCTTTCTCTCATCTCCTTGTAATTTTAAATGATTGACAGAAATATGTTTCTTTCTTCTGAGGGCCTCAGTAATTTCAGTGCATTTCTGTGTTTTGCTAACGTTTGTAGACAAGCCACATATGGTTGTGGAGCCACTCACAATTCCATAAAACTTCAACTCCATCACTCCAATCAAATGTTTTTATTCTTTATTTTTTTTTTTCGTAAGTTATTTCTCCTTCCTTGTAAATGCGTCAGTGCACATGTGAACCTCCCCGTTAACCCTTCGATGGTCCCTTCCCTAGCCAAACACAGGGGCCACCGATAAAGCCTAACAGCCAACGACGGCCCAGTTAAAACATGACTCTCTGACACTCTGTAGTGTGTAAAGAGACATGAGGTGGTGAGAAGACAACCTCATAAAGTGTGCACGCATGTGTGTGTGTGTGTGTGTGTGTGTGTGTGTGTGTATGTTTGTGTATGTGTATGTGAGCGTGCATGTGTGTGAGAGAGTATGTGCGTGTGTGTGAAAGAGTGTCTGTCTGTGCCTGTGTGTGTGTGTGTGTGTATGTTTGTGTATGTGTATGTGAGCGTGCATGTGTGTGAGAGAGTATGTGCGTGTGTGTGAAAGAGTGTCTGTCTGTGCCTGTGTGTGTGTGTGTGTGTGTGTGTGTGTGTTTGTGTCTGCCCGCCTGTGTGTGTCTGGTCGTGTGAGCAAGTGCGTGTGTCTGGTTGTGGCCCAGATCTGCACAAATCCCCTCAGGAAGGTGGAGTGTAAACAGTAATTTGTTCCTCAGGATCCTTTGACACACTGCGGAAACAGATGAGAACGGGCACTTGCTGTCAATTTCACTTGCAACAACAAATACATCAGCGGAGATGTTTGACAGGGGGATTTTGATGCTACGACTGCAGTAATAAAAGCATAACCAAGCTCTGCTGAGTAGGTTCACCTCCAGTCTGAAGGTAGACTGTCCCTTAGGAGGGTTACGCCGAAAACATGCAAGTTCAGATACACACACACACACGCACGCACACACTCACACACAAACACACACACACGCTGGAGCTCAGACAGGAGGATTTCTGAGTGGATGTGGTCAAAGACAAATAAACATTATCATGGAGCCAGCACACACACACACACACACACACACACACACACACAGAGTTGTTTGTTCAAATTCAGTTTCATTAAACATCAAGCTGCAAACACAAGTACACATACACAGAAAGGAAAAGATCTACAAATCCTACATCCAGTAACACACACACACACACACACGGTTACACGCACTCATTGACAGATATGACAGTATTATAGTAAACGCTTTCCAGGTGTTTTTTTTCCCCCATTGGTCTGATATAAACTCACAGCGTCCTAAAGAGTACATTCACAGGCCTTTATAAGACAGGTGTGTGTGTGTGTGTTTGTGTGTGTCTGTGTGAGTCTTCAGCCTAAGGCTTCAGAGCTATTTCTCTGACAGAATACATATTACAGTAGGGATATAAGAATAACTGTATTCAGAAACTTTCCAAATTCACGCTTTCATGCCTAAGGACTAAAACAACTGAATCCACGAAGCTCACATCTCATCCCATATAAATTTTAATGCGAATAAAATCAGGCATGTGATTTATTTGTCCTCGTTAATTCTTTACCATTTGCATCGGGCTCGTTGAATTTCACCGCAAACAGTGATGGAGATGGTCGTTTTATCTGTCTAGGAGATGGAAGTTGGAAGTTTGGATAGAGATGACAAACTCGACTAAGATCAAGACTTCAGCTTTTTAATCGCGGCAAAAAACGGCGGCGATACTTTATCACACTTCAAGCTCAAAGAAGAAAAAAAAACACAACCTCTATCTCTCTACACATGTGTCAATCAAAAGCACATACATCACAAACACTCGAACCAATGGAAAATTTGGCAGTCGGTGTTTTAAGGTGTTTGCCTTAAAGGTGTTCTGCTCCAATCAGGCATGGTTCATTTCAGTGACGATGTGCTGGCCAAACTCAGAGATCTGGGGGGAAAAAAATGTGTCTCCGCCTCCAACAGGAAATGACACGCAAGGTGTTGGCGAGGTCATAAGAGATTATGTAAAAACGGGTTAACTCAATGATATTAGCTGGACAGAGAGAGAGGGAGAGAGAGAGAGAGAGAGATGAAAATGTAATGTTCAAAAAAGGGGGTAGAGAGTGGAGAAAACGAAGTTTATCAGTCAAATATCTTTATGCTGTTTTTTTAATTACCATCTCTTTTATGTTTGTATATTCACTCACTTACTCAAAGGAAATTTAGGTTGTCGGATAGGCCTGTATCAAATATTTTTCTCTCAAAAATACCACAGAGTTTGTGTGTTTCCGGGTATTACTCAAACCCTTTGCGACTCCACGGTTGTGACTTAGTTTTACTGGTTGTTTTTACTGGATCTGTTGGGTCTGATTAGGATCTCGTCCTTCTTTCATATTCACGACGGCACAGAGACGTGCTAGATTTAGCCTTTAGAGACACAAAAAAAGTAAGCATTGAACTCATAAGAAACATATGTTGCCTCTTATAACTATTCAAACACACACACACACACACATACACACGCACGCACGCACACGCATACACACACACACACGCACGCACGCACACACACACACACACACTTACACACGCACGCACGCACACGCATACACACACACACGCACACACGCACGCACGCACACGCATACACACACGCACACGCATACACACACACACGCATACGCATGCACACGCACGCACGCACACGCATACACACACACACGCACGCACGCACGCACGAACACACACACACACACACACACACACACACACTTACACAAACATGTCCAGACCACCAAAAGAAGCCCCCTCGGGGCCTTTTTTGATGTCTGAGAAGTAGACAACCTGAACAGTCAAGACCATGCCAATCAAGGCTAAGCCAATCAAGTAGCCGTATTCAGTTCAGATAATCCCTTCATGGTTGGTTGACTTCTGCCAGGGAAATGATTATTTAATTGGGCATTTGACGAGCGGGTTACACCTCTGTTTAGACGTGTAAAAACCCCTCTTTGTTGGTCCAACGTACGTTTTAGCCACGGGCCTATGCCGTTTGATGATGTCATGATAGACTAATCAGCTATCCAATCAGTGTCAGACATGGAGTTAAGACAACTTATCTGATCTGAGTGGATAAACTTGCCCTTTATGATGGCAAAACCAATTTGTAGGAGCCATTAATTTGTCTTGGTTTATAATAAGAAGCCCTCAAAATATATTTATTTATTCTGTTCTACATTAAAATTGAAATTGTAATGGAATTTATTTGCATTTGTTGCGTTTTGTTTAGTGTGCGTTCATTATTGCAGTAGTGGTCCCCTCTGCAGGAGAAGCAGGAATAAATTTATTTAAGATGCCGCGGTCGACGCGGGCCAAGCGATATAGATGCCTGCGAGCTGAAACAGTCATTGACCGTGTTCGCACAACCAAACCAGACCTGTGAAACACGTAAAAACTTTGGATGGACTATAAGTTTATTTTTGCAGTTGTATGTTCATTTCGTAAAAACAAATTCGACAAGAAGAACAACGATTACTCATTTTTTAATTTTATTTTCATCACAACACAACGCGCGTCAGACAATTGCACCCGGCTCCCAACGAAGCGGGATCAAACTGGGAAAGTTTAACGGAACACAAGAAACGAAAGGAACAAAACGTCACCGGGTCTTTACCACTACCCAAGCACATCGAAAGGTAATGGGACAGAACGTGTTTTCATATGCAAATAATGAACTTACCCAGCAAATAACGACCTTACCCAGCAAAAAGGACGAAAACGTGTCACAAACATCTGGATGGAGATTTTCAAAAGAAACCTTTTCCTCCACTTTTTTTGCCCTTTTTTTCCCAACATAATATAGAGAATTATGGCGAGAACTTTTACGTAAGGCTGCACATAGTGGTTTGGTTTGTTTAATTAATAAAGACCTCGTTCCTCCTCTGGTTTCGCGGGGGAAGATAAATGAACAACGTGAAAATGTTCAGTTCTTCCACTTTCATTTATATAGTTCACATTTTTCCCTCATTAACTTGAGTAAAGTTCGCGTATCAGGTCCCTACGTAGCTAGCTTCCCTCATACAGATCCACTTTACTGCACGTGTTGCTGTCTGGATCTCTTTCAGACCTTTGATCTTACATATCATGAGCGATTATCCATATTGTGGGTAACTCAGTTGCGTTGGCCTGGAATCTAAAGTTAGACCCAGATGGTCTACGGAGGACTTGTGTTATTGCTTTCTATTCTGTAAGGTAACACAGGAGATATATAAACTTGCGAAAGCATGATAGATAATATTTTTTAAACACTGTCCTCTGTGGGGACAGGTTCTAGCCATGTTCTCCCTTTTTGCAGATGGGCTAAGTAGTACCATAAGCCTGAGAAATATGGAACCTTTAGTGCATCCTCCCTGGTTTGGATCTTCTCTTCAACATATTTATTCTGTCCTTGACAGCCTGTGTGTGTGTAACAGCGTGCAGAGAGAAAGAGAGAGAGGGGGGGGGGGAGAGAGAGAGAGAGAGAAAATGTGTGTTTGTAAAAACGTGTTTGTGTTTGCGTGTGTGTGAGTGTGTCAGAGCATACGTGTGTGTGTCTGTCTGTGTGTGTGTGTGTGTGTGTAAATAACAGTCAGAGGTCAATCAGACCCACAGCCATATGGGTTGCATCTCCGTTCCTCTCCTCTCTCCTCCATCCATCACTTCCCTTCCTTCCATTTTTTTTAAGTGAGTGGAAACGATAGAGGATGATGGTATCCATTTACGCGAGGACTTGTGCCTATTAGGGGGGTCGAGGGGGTCGATTTTGGGTCATTAGAGACCATACATCCGTTCACGGATGAGGGATATGGAGTGAAACGTCCAGGCTGGTTCACTTCACTTCTTCACTTCTGCGCATTTTCGGTCGCCTCGAGGAGAGGACGGCTCAGATGTATCCAGCTCTGTTTATATTGTTTTTCAAATGGCCCGCCTACTCAAATCATGTAATTGGCCCCTGTCTCCATCATTCAGGGCATCAATCAGCCGATTGGAGAGTTAATAGTTTGGGGGGTGGGGTGGAGGGTTCGCATTGGAAATCCACCCCAAGCAAAGTAGTCTGATGGTCCATGTGAAGACATTAGGCGTGTTTTGCTAAAGAAGAAGAGCCTTGATTAAGAAAAGCAAAGGAACGGACTACTGTCCAGCCAATATGCACAGCGGGATCCCAGAGCATGGAAGACGTTTGCTTTTACCTCGTAATAAGTCAAGTCTGACATAAAAGTCGTTAGTTCTGGCCACTTAGGTTCTAAAGCACCTGTTAAACATTATTGCTACTTTTCTAATGAGCGTGTAGTGGCGTGTTGAATTGAGGCCTTCCATGGATTGCAGCCTCTGGTGCTGGGGAGAGGGGGGGGGGGGGGGGGTTGTCGGTAGGACATTTAGACATTTGTTGCTTTGGGACGGCTCTGTGCGTCCCGATGTTAACAGATGTGAAAGCTTCACAGTCAACGAATTGGTGCATCTCTCTCTCTCTCTCTCTCTCTCTCTCACTCACACACACACACACACACAAACACAGATACACATACACAGGGCATGAGCACAATTACGGGATCATACATAATCCCTCCCAGGGAGGGATTCTCTCTCTCTCTCTCTCTCTTTCTGTCCCCCTCTAATGGGTTAAGACAGGTTGAGTATTCCAAGGACTTGGTGACAAGTGAGAATCCAGACAGCTGCCTTGGTTGGTGGTCCTATCTCACTGTGTCAAGAAATCTACTGTCACACAACAAATCAGTGAGTTGTCCGTTTTGACACATCACATGTTATTTAAGCCCTGTATGAGCTTCACATCCAAATCCAGCTCTGTGTCCAAAATCTCACTGTGTGTTTGGAGAAACATACAAACCTTTTCAGACCTTCACAACTGTAGTAGCCTGAGAATCCAAACTCTCGTTGGATGAAAAATCAGTTGGCCTCAGTTAGTACCATATAAACTGACTAATCTACAAAACAGTTGAACAAGTATGAACAGGCTACGTTAGCAATTCTAATAACACAGGAGTCTGAATGCTTATTATGCTAATTATGCTAATTATGCCCATTTGTATTTGAGTCTTAAAACTTTTGGCTCCTCTGGTGTTCAAACTAAGGAGGCAAACAAATCCATTGTTTTTCGCGATGGCATGTCTCCTAAACTGACTTACTGTGGTTAATTTAGAGGCATTAGCTTGCTAGTTCAAGCTCTTTCAACTAAGTGGGCAATTTGAGCCATTAACATGGCAGAAAGGTTTCAAAGCTTGCAACTGATCATGGTATTTGTCTCCAGTTACGATTAATAAGGTCACAATGAAACGAAAAATCAAAAACGAGACAGCAGACATAAATTCAGTAGTCAAAGGGAAACCTCTGTTTGACCTGTCTGTAACCAAAAAAAAAAAAAAAAACTTCAGATAATGACTAACAAGAGCATGTCTCTAAAAAACTTCTTTTGTTCTATTGTCCTCTTTTACTTTTTCATTTTCTCATCCATTCCTCTCCTTACCGACCCCCACCTCCCCACCCCCCCAACCCTCTGCTTGTTACTGTACCCACTGGGCTGGCATCCTTCAAACACACCTACTAATGGATTTCCCAGAGAGAAGGCAGACATTGTAAAACTATGTGTAATTCTGCCTCAGTATTTTTATAGATATTAAAACCCCTACAACCCTCCACATCCACTCACACAGGGACTTAAGTTAAACGTCACCCTTACAGAGCTCACCTCAGTTATGACTCGCAGATTTGAAATGAGGCAAAAACAGTTTGACACGAATGTGAACTCTCTCTGCGGGCCAATTCATTCGTCTCTGAAAAAAGGGGCGTGGGGGGTTAAGAAGCGACATACCACCTGGGGCTGACAGGTCTGCTTTGGAAGGGGTGGAGGTGCCACTTTTGGGGGGGGGGGGTCTTTGTTTGTGTGGGAACAGGAAAAGTTCAAAACAGAAAGTCACCTCCATCTGTCGGAGTAGCTGAGACAAGCACAGCGCTGATCTGGCCCTCAAGGCAAATAATCATGATTCATGGTAATTTAACCTAGGTGTCCCCGAGGGTGGAGGAGGCTGGGATGGCTGGACTGGCTGAACTGGATCTCAGCCATTCACTGGTTTCTAAGTCTATATTCTCAGCAGTGAGCAAATGAGAGACATGAATCGTTTCAGTCAGTCAGTCAGTCGCCTCGGGACCGACCGCACGGAACATTCCGGTTCTGGTCGTCCGTTAAAGCGTTAGAGAGCCCTTATCAACCGCACGGAGAGTCGTTCGAGGGAATAGGAAAACGACCAAGGATTTCGTCATGAAATACGCAAAATTCCAATGTTCCGAGAGAATAGAGTTTGGGAGGGGGATGGGGGGGGGTTTGAAATGAAGGTAGTGAGAAAGATCAGGCCAAACCAGTACAGACGTCTGTCAGCGGACAGTGAAGTACTGAAGAAACAGCCTGGATTTCCGAATCTGCAGGAGGCTTTTTCCTGTCATTGCTCAAATAAAACCTACATGTTTTTCACCTCCTCTGTAACCTTGGAAAGTCACAAGGAGGTGCAGGGTGCATGTTAGGGTGATCTATGTATTTTATGCACTGTAATATGTTATATTCAGTGGAATGATGGGAGAGGGATTCTGGCCGTCTTCCGTATCCCAGTCGGAGAGCTCTCTGTGGGGCTGCTTGTTTCCGTTTCCCTCCCCCTGGCTTTGGAGCTTCAGCGGAGGATCCAGAACCTGACGACCGAGAGATCACAGTCTCTCAACACCCCTAACACTAGGGGAAATAAAATACTCTCTCTCTTTCATTTTCTCTCTCACACTCACTTGCTCTGTGTCTCTCTTTGACCCACACATACACACTTTCACATTCTCTCTCTCTCGCTCACACACACACACACACACACTCACACACAATAACGGTGTCAGCTCACACACACACACGCACACACACAATAACGGTGTCAGCTCACACACACACACACACACACACACACACACGGGCTAGTGGTTAACTCACTGGCATCTCCAGAGCGCTGAGCCGCTGCTTCCCTGTCTGTCCGCGTCTTGCTGAGAAACTATTGAACTTCTAACCCCATGGACAACAGGGGAGGGGGAAAAAAAAACAAATTTCATTACTAACGATTTTTACAATCACCCCTCACCTTCTCTGTTTCTCTCTCTCTCTCTCTCTCTTTCTCTCTCTTTCTGTCTCTCTCTCTCTGTGTGAATAATTTAAAATGACAAAAAAGGTCAATTACACTCGCAAAATTTGAATAAATTAGCAGAGCGTTCACTCCTATCAGACTATAGCATGTTATCAGACCCAAATTCCATACCCTAAATGCAGCTCTTTCTCTCTCTCTCTTTCTCTCTCTCTCTCTCTCTCTCTCCCTCTCCTTCCCTCTCTCTCAGGCTTTAGGGAATTGTTCGTCCTTCACTTTAAAACCAAACTTTAAATCAGAGCAGCGTACGTTGGGCCAGTCGTTTACATCTGACAGTTAAGGAGTCAGGGCCATTACACACCCCATCTATACCATGGTACCAGTCCCTTCATCTCCATTATGGAAACCATCTCTCCTTAATGGTTTCCAGTCAGTATGAACCACTCCCCAGAACTTGACTAGACCCACTCTGACCTTTGGATTAAAATTATGTTTACCAGGGAAAAAAAAAAAATTGTTCTTCCGTATTTGTTTTGTTTATTTCTGACACCAACCAATAGCAGAGTGAGTGTGTGTTTCCTGTGGTAATCATAACTGGAAAGACATAGGCTAAAATTAATTTTAAAATTGGCCAGTGATGTTGTTTTAGATTTGTCTTAGAATTGAGTAGCACGTATGAGTATATTTGACACTGGTCAAAAACTTCACGCGTCGCTTAATTAGTTCCAGTTTGGTCAGAACCGTTTCACAATATTCTTTCCAAAACAGAAGGGTTTTCCCACAATATTTTCTTCTCCCAACGACACCTACATCCCCTCAAAGTCAGTCACAGTAATTGCGGGTGACAGTAGTGTTGTATAAGTAAGATCTGAAACATTTTAAGCACCATTCAAAGGTGAGTGATTGGTTATTTCTTCTCTCTTGTGTAATATTAAATTCTTGTATGCTCAGCAGTTTGGATGTGGGTGGCGATCCCCTGCCCCCTCCCCATGTGGTGGGCCCTCATCACAGGTTCAGAAAAGTCTGACAGAACAAAAAAAAAAATAATGTGAAAACGAAATGAGTGTTTTTATTGCTTTTTAAATCCAAAGGAAATGAAAAAAACAAATGACCCATGGTGTGAAAGTTTAGGTTCTTTGTAGAGTTTTACAGCTGGTTAGTGAAACTCTCTCTCTCTCTCTCTCTCTCTCTCTCTCTCTCTCTCTCTCTCTCTCTCTCTCTCTCTCTCAAGTACCCCGAAACCAGGTGTACAATGATTGAAAAAACTCAGCAAACAAAAGATGTGAGAGAATAAGCATTTCTAACGTGTCTGGCATCGGTTTGTAACTTTTCAAGGTTAAAGTAAAGAGCAAACTCATAAATTTCCAAAACACCATAGACGTTTCCTTCAGATTGAATTTTGGTACCTTTAAAAAGCACTTTTAAACATTTTCTGATGCTTTTCTGGAGATAAGCCAAACACAATTCGATTCTGCTCTCTCTCTCTCCGTAAACTGGTGTTGACATTATCCAAATGCCCAAGGTGCCACAGGACGGAAAGTAGAGATATGTGTGTGTGTGTGTGTGTTTGTGTGTGTGTATGTGCAGATATATTAAATTTAAATCAAACCAAACATTTCTCAGTCAAGGAATTGTAAAGATAATGCATTGGACAATATATTAGTCTGAAATACATTTTAGGTGCAATATTAAAACATATATATACATGTTTTGAAAAGGTGATGCAGGGGAGCCTTGCGATTGGTGGAGACATTTGATAGAATGTTAGAATAGAATTTTGTTAAGACTTTTGAGCGGCAGTGAGGTGTGCTGGAATTCTGCAGACGACGCAGAATATTCTAGAGTCTCCAGTGATCTATTACACTCATAAATTTATCTTAGTCTTATAATGGTACTCATGTTTCAATTAATAATTTAAACAGATACTCAACAGAAATGTTAGCTTAGAGCAGGGCCATTTGAGAGACCGAGAGAGAAAGAGAGAGAGAGAGAGAGAGAGAGATAGAGAGAGAGAGAAAACCCTTCAAACGCAAGACTGCTCTGTTGTGTCTTGCTCTCGGTCAAATATCACTCTCAATTTAAAATACATTAACAGGGCGCACAAGGCTTTAGCGGGTATAAGCCGTGGCCTTTAGCCTTACATATCAAGCAGAGACCGTGCATTAATGAGGAATTTTTCGGGGGATGAAATAAAATGGGAATGGGAATGGGGAGGGGGGTGGGGGGGTGGTACTCATATGATTGGCATTTTTGCCCGAGGCATTCTTCCACTCTGGGGACAAATTAGATCGTGTTCCTTTTATCTCTCTCTTTTCTTTCACTCCCTTCTTCTGTTTTCTCCAGCTCTAACATCCTCTTTCTATCTCTTTCAGAATCCACCACCCCCCCCCACCCCACCCCGCCCGCCCGCCTCCCACCTCGCCCCCCCCCCCCCCCTCCACCGTGGGGAGAGGGGTCAGCCCTCTGCACATCCAAAACATTAAAAGAGTTGTCACTGGAAAAAAAAAAAAAAAAAGAAAAGAACAGAACAGAAAAGAAAAAAAAAACCACCCAGTTCAAATACAATCCTATTCTTTTCATTCAGCCTGAAACAGACATGGAAAAAAAAAGAAAAGAGACACCATGTTGAGAATCTGGTCACAAAGGCCCTCTGTCTGTTTCTCTCTGTTAGTCTGTGTTTGCATTTTCCGTCACTGATGACGTTACCACACAGTCCCTCTGGTCTATAGACACGCTGTCAATCTTCTCCAGGAATTAGATTCTTCTACAGTTTAATGCATCGTGAAGTTCAGTTACTTATTAATTTATTTCTTTATTTATTTTATACTTGTGCCTTTTTATTTAATTCAAGAAATCTCACCGAGTGATTTTTTTTTTTCCCCAACCGACTTTTTACCTTATTTATTGTTATATATTATTAATAACTGTTTTATCATTTACAATTTGTTTGTCTGTTTGTTTGTTTGTTTGTTATGGTTATTTACAGTTTTTTATCGATCGCTTACACGCTATAATTGGGCCTATTAACTAAACAGCCCAAAAACCATGACGCCATCTCCCAAAAGACAGACCCGTTTCCCAAAACTGTAAACACTATTCCACTCTTTTCACACATGATGCGGATTTGTTGAACTTTTTGTGAAAAACTCTACACGCAAATCCCCTCATACAGTATATCGCTGGCTGCAACATGTGCTCGTTTTAGAAAGCACTGACCTTCAGTATCATCAACTCAGCTCATCACAGCTCGAACCCAATCAACACACAATTCCCCAGGTGGAAACACTAAGAGTCACAATTATTCACACACCAATCAGAACCTCAGGATAGATAGATAGATAGATAGATAGATAGATAGATAGATAGATAGATAGATAGATAGATAATTAGATGGATAGACAGATAGATAATTAGATGGATAGATGAAAGGGCCAAGGGTCAGTTCACTTGTTCTGGAACAATGGATCCACAAAGACCTGAGGGTAGAGGAAGAGGACACAGGAGAGGAAGAGGAAGAGGAAGGGCGAGGAGGCAAATCGTCTCTGATGAGATTCGAGAAACTCTAGCTGACCATGCCGCTGTCCGTGGGATGTCAATGAGAGAGGCCAGGCAGAGAGCGCAGTCGAATCTGAGCCTCTTCACAGTGGCCTCCATGATCCGGCCCTTCAGAGAGGACAACAGGTCGGTCATTACATACCCCTCTCTACTGCTGTACCCTGCACTGTGACAGCACATCCATGTACTGTAACTGGTTGCTCTGCTGTACTGTATGCTGTGTGAGATGCATTGTATTACTGGACCATATCACATACGGTTAATCTGGAGTTACTGTATGCTCCCGTTTAGTAAATTGGATGGTTTACAGTAATCCCATCGGTGCTTCTATTTTTGCAGAACCGAGAGACGACCACCTAATGGAGGCAGAAGACGGCTATTTTCAGAAGAGCGAGAGATGGATTAGAGAACAGAAGAGAAGAGAAGAGAAGAGAGGAGAAGCCAAGCCTGTGATGTTGATGAGAATCTCTGGCCCGACCCAGACCAGAGACGCGATGCGGAGACAGAATTCATGTGATTTCTTTCTTAATGTACAAACTGGGTTTTTTGTTTGTTTGTTTGTCTGTTTGTCATTGGTTTATATCTCGGTAAATACATGGAAATTATTTTACTGTATTTTGCGTTCTTTATCAGTTGCATATTTTAAAGTACATTTAGTTTTTCCACTCAGTTTCAGTTTTTTACTACAGTACACTGAGGAATTAAAACTTTTGAAACTTTATACATGTGTCTTTACATCGTGTTCATCATGTAAAGAGGTTGTTTCGAGGAAAACCCCTACGCGCCGTTATTCCTTGCGGTAACAGGTTTTTACAGTAGTGTTTCGAATTGATCTCACCAGCGTGTAATGGCTGTTTTGCAGCGTACGTATATTCGACGCCTTTTGCGTGATGTCTGAAGGCAAAGCGTGGTTTCGATATGTGAGATTACATGGTTTGGAGTGGAAAGTTTGGTTTTGACATGGAAGTTTGAAGCTTGTGAAAACGAGTGTGCGGTTGTCTAATCGTGCTTAGAGTTTCGGGGAAACGGAGCGTAATTTCAAGAAATTTGTCTTGGGAATCAAGAAAAACTGTAACGATGGTGTCCTGAGATGGTTGTGTATTTTCTCATATGGAGAAGCTTGGTAAACTCTCCACTCCTCTGGGCTCAGTCATCTCCCAGTGTTTAAGAGTACACTTTTCCTCTACGTTTTTTTAACGTCCTGTTCGTCTCAGTTCGGTCGTGCACGTTGCCTCTCTGTGCCCTAAAGGACAGAGTGTACTAGTACGTACTGTTTAGTCCGGTGTCTGTGGTGCTACTGGCCTCTGTACTCAAGTGACAAAGAACTCTTCCCAATAGACAAGGTTTATATTTAGTCTCTGTAAACGAATCAGGCTCCATCATATAACTGTACAGAGCTGCTATTGAACTGCCTCTCTCCTCTCCTCTCTTCTCCTCTGTTCTCCCCTCCTCTCCTCTCTTCTCCTTTCCTCTCCTCTGTTCTCCTCTCCTCTCCCTTTGTCTCCTACCCTCTCATATCCTCTACTGCTCTCTTCTCTTCTCTTCTCTTCTCTTCTCTTCTCTTCTCTATCCTCCTTTTATTCTCTGCCTCTCCATACACCTGTCTCCTCTTCTTTCCTCTCCTCCTAACCTCTCCTCCCCTAATTTATTCTCTGCTTTTCCCTGCGCCCCTCTCCGCTCCTCTTCCCTTTTTTTTTCGTATTCTCTTCCCTCTCCTTTTCCTTGGGCTGGGACCAGCGCTCAGACCGATGTGTAACCCGACCCACCTCGGGCTGGTATCGACCTGCCGTTCGGACGATACGTCTCTCTCCACTCCTTTTATCCTCTTTTCTACCTCTGCCTTCTTTTCCTCCTCTTCTCTCTCTCCCTCCCTCCCTCTCTCTCTCTCTCTCTCGTTTTCTCTCTCGGCCCTATTGATCCCATTCCTTAAGTGTTGCTATAAATTTCTCCCTCTTTTACCCCGACGCCGCCCCTGCCTCCCGTGCATCCATGATTCATCTGGACAGTTTCCCACTAAGAGTGTCCAAATGTCTGTGACGCGCAAACCCCCACCCCCCCCCCCCCCCCCCCCCCCCCCCCCCCCCCCCCCCCCCCCCCCCTCCCCCCCCCCCCCCAATCCCCCTCCACCCCTCCCCCCCCCCCCCCCCCCCCCACCTCCACCTTCTCTTTCCTCCTCCACTTCTCCTTTTTCCACTTTGCTCCTCTTGCTCCCAGATAACCGCCGTTGCTTGTACGGCCGAGTGGCTAAGAGTGCCTTTTAAGAGGTCGGATTGAGTTATCTTTAATGCAGTTACTATTCTTTCTCTTCCATTTGTTTTTTTTTCTTCTTCTTCTTCTTCTTCTTCTTTTTTTTTTTTTTCTTTCTCAAGGCGCTAATGTCGATACGCACTCAGCTGCTCCCGTCGGCAGGAGTGATGTCAAATCCATGGGCATTAAGAGGTTTTTTTTTTCCCCTGGATTTAAGAGCAGGGAAGAGGTGAATCGTTTCGGTTTAGCTTTCCCGCGCACATTCCTACGACCGTGTGCGTGTGCGTGTGCATGTGCGTGCGTGTGTGTGTGTGTGTTTCGTGACAGCTAAGAGAAATGGGACTTCCACGACCTTCCAGTGAACGAGAGAAGTTTCTGTAATTATGTAACAATATCTTTTTTTTTTGTTGTTAATACAACTGATACATAACGGAATTTGCACACAAAAAAATAAAATCAAAATATTTGTTAAGTCATTTTTAGTACTTTACTATTAGAACAAGTGCATTTTAAAGAATAATGTTAATTAGAAATGATTTTGAACCAAAGGGTGTTGTGACTGCAGCAGTCAGCTGAACCGTTGCAGCCTGTGTAATGTATAAAGCAGATTGACTGGTTTTATATGAAGTTTAATGCACATAAACCATAAATGGTCTGGATGAGGTCACCTGTAAAGTCTGGAGTTATGGTGGCCAGACGAGTGCTTGGTCTAAGCCAAAAATACTCCTCTCTCTCTCTCTCTCTCTCTCTCTCTTCAGTGTCATCCAAAGATAGAGGGATTTATACTCATGGGACTTTTCAGGGTGCACATTCATGTTTCACATGATACTCTGTGTGTGTGTGTGTGTGTGTGTGTGTGTGTGTGTGTGTGTGTGTGTTTGTGTGTGCGTGTGTGTATGTTATTGTGTGTGTGTGTGTGTGTGTGTGTGTGTGTGTGTGTGTATGTGTGTGTGTTCACTCTTGCTCAGTATTAAAGATGAGATCAGAGTTGTAATATACAGATGTGGGTCACACCAGAGATTGATTTAAAAGGCTTTGCCTCATAAGACTCACACTCACACACACACACATACACACACACACAGAGTATCACACACACATACAATCTCACCTCGACCTTTCAAAGGCAGTTAGTTGATTAAATACAGAGACGTCTCCATCCTTTGTGCTGCTGTAAAATAAAACGAACAAGGCTTGAGGTTGAAAACTCTGTATGTGTGTGTGTGTGTGTGTGTGTGTACATACCCTTCTCATTAAAAACTTAACTCCAATCTAGTGACCTGGTGACCGCTGGAGTTAATTATAAAAGTGATTTATAGCGAGGGATCAGGAGGCGGTCCGCTTCATTTCCCCCTTTAAACCCCCTCTCTGTTCCACACCAATACCGTCCTTCTCCACAACCACAGCATGCATGGACAGACAGACGCAGAGACGGACGGATGGACGGAACCATGGATGGATGGATGAATGGAATGAAGACAAAATAAACACATAAAAACACCTGTAAACTCAGACAAATGGACAGACAGACAGACAGATAGACCAGGGGTGTCAAAACTCCGGTCCTGGAGGGCCAGGGTCCTGCCAGTTTTTGCTCTCACCTCTTAGTTGCCTGAAACATGATAAGGATCAAAGTATCTCTTTGTATCTAACAGCCTAATCCATACACATTTTTAATCCAGTTAATGACTCACATTTTTAATCCAGTTAATGACTCCTCCTCCACAGGTAAGAGCTGCAGAGTTGACACATGTATATCACACTGACACGTTGTTAAGCAAAACCTGAGCTAGGACTTTGGGGGGGGGGGGGGTTCTGTTCTTGGGGGGCGTCCCTTGTTTCTCCACATAAAAGGTGGCAACCCTATGTGTGCATGCGCCTTAGCCAATCAGAGACCGTATTTAGTTAGTAAACAAGAAAAACAGCAGGACCATGGCCCTCCAGGACTGGATTTTGACACCCTTGAGATAGATAGATAGATAGATAGATAGATAGATAGATAGATAGATAGATAGATAGATAGATGGACAGATAGATAGGTAGATAGATAGATAGGTAGATAGATAATAACAGAAGCCATTAACTGAGAGACTGTGGGTGGCCGTACTTTGGGTATTTTAGGTATGTCTGAGGTCTGAAGGTTTGGCAGTGTTCTCCTTTGGAATGTGGTCATCTCTAAGTTCTAGCCCTGGTCTAACCCAGTTCTGTGACTGAGACCAGTCAAACCGCAGCACGGAGGTGACGCCGTGACAAGCAGCATCTGTAGCGTCATGTCTCTGCCCTTAAAAAAAATCTCTCTCACACAGACTAAACACTCCGCTCAGGTTTCTTTAGCCGCACATCCCAAAACCAGCCATGGCCCAGCTCCTCAGCGCCCAGAATGTTCCAGAAAAAAAGGTAAATATTTAAAAGGGGGGTAAGGTGTTGGATGAGCTGATCATTTTTACGAGGGCGTGATGTCTCGGGATTGGACGTGGCGCTGCTCCCGTAGCCTGAAAAAAAAAAAAAAAAAACCCTGAAAAAAAAGGGGTTAAAACGCCTGGCATTTTACATTGTCTAGCACAGACAAAGAACTTTTTTTTTTATTTGTTTATTCAGAATATGCTCAAAACTGAATACTGAATATGAAGTATTCTCTCTCTCTCTCTCTCTCAATGCTAAATCTTTTACTATGCCTTGTTTGTGTGAGTGTGTGTGTGTGTGTGTGTGTGTGTGAACGTTGCCTTTGTAACCCTGGGGATGGTTCTGTTTCCACTCAGAGAGCATGTAAAAACCGTTTGGATACGGAAACCGTCCTTTCACCTCATTGTGTCTCCAACACGTTATCTTCAAACTCCTCCTGACCATCAGCAGGTTTTTAAAAGAAAAGAAAAAAGGAAAGATGGAAAGGTTATGGTTTGATGAAAAGGCACTCCTCAGATTCAGTTCCAAAGTTCAATCACACAACATCAGAGCAGCTGGAGACTCAGCGGAGAATTAGAAGATTCCCTGCATCTGTTTCTGTCTTTCAGATTCTGTCCGTACTTGTCTGTGTGTGTGTGTGTGTGTGTGTATGTGTACCTGTGTCTGTATCCAGTACAACTGTTATAACTGTGCTGTCCACATCAGTTCATTGCTTTTATGGGGAGCAGAGAGAAAGAGAGAGAGAGAGAGAGAGAGAGAGATAGAGAGAGAAAGAGAGAGAGAGAGAGAGAGAGAGAGAGAGAGAGAGAGAGAGAGAGAGAGAGAGAGAGAAAGTGAGAGAAAGAGAAAAAGAGAGAGAGAGAGAGAGAGAGAGAGAGAGAGAGAGATGAAAATGTAAAATGGGTTCAATAATGAGGCGGTTGCTGTAATGGAATCGAAGCTCTCTGGGGCCTGCCGCTCCATGTCTGCCGACCTTTGACCTTTCATCTTCGCGCTCCCATTAAATGCAGTAGCAGCGGTTGTGATTTCATTAGCACGCTCTTAATTGTGCTCAATGCATCCTGCATTTGCCAAACACACACACACACGCACACACACACACGCGCGCGCACACACGCACACACGCACGCACGCACGCACACACACACACACACACACACAGTGAACCAGACCAGAGGAAATGTCAAAGCTTTTAGTCAACAGCTTTTAAGAGTCTCTCACTCTCTCTCTCTCTCTCTCTCTGTGTCATGCACACACTCACCCACCCACAAACACATACACACACACACACACACACACGCACACAAACAAATCAAGCCAACCAACCAAGCTGACAGAAATGCTCAATGATGTGTCAGGTTGCACTTGACTATGAGATAACGGGAGAGAAGGAGAGAGAGAGAAAAAAAAGAAAATGGAAAAGGAGAGGAAAAAATGAGTGAGGGAAAGAGATTTGGGGAGAGAGAGCGTAAGAAGAGGAGCTGTCACATGGAGGAATATATGACGAGTCTGGGTTGTGTTAGTTCTGGAAGCAGAAAAAAAAGAGAGAAGAGAAGATGAGAGAGAGAGAGACTCTTAAAGGCCTCTTAAAAAGACGGTGATGATGAGAAACCTGGAGAGAACGAAAGAGAGAATGAAAGAGAGAGAGAGAGAGAGAGAGAGAGAGAGAGAGAGTTTTCCTCTCACAGGTCATTGTAAACCTGACTGGGACCCTCATTATTCCTCTTCTCTGTAAAAAGACTGATTATTCTCCGGAATATTCCTGACAGACTGGGCCCATTCCCAGCCCTTTAGAAACAGCTTCTATTTCACACATAATCAATGCTGTCAGCGAGGTAAACGGTACAGCCAGCAAGAAGCTAAAGTCTTCACACCTCCGTCTGTACTCCACCGGGGTCTGGGTTAGTTCAGTTCTCTGGTTTAAAGCTCTTGATCCAAGAAGCTGATAAGCCTCAACTTTGGCCTTACGGTCATCCATTAGGACAGCTTTGATCCCCGCGGTTTCAGAAGGTTTCTGTCTCTCTCTCTCTCTCTCTCTTTTTTTTTTTGGCTTTTCTGTTTTCACATCAACGTTATTGTCTTTTAAATGTGTTGGGCATGTTGGACGTCAGGTACTCTGGCTTAGGTCTCTGACATGTTTGTCTAATCAAGGACTTGATGTTTGGTTGATAAGGTAATTAAGGTGTGCAGATGCTAGTCTGGATCAAAACAAAAAAAAGAGCGCAATTTTGTGGGGTTTTTTTTTTTTTTTTTTTGCAAGAACAAAGGGAAGTGATGGTGGTAAATGAGGTTTGAGTGAGTGTTGAAAGGCCGTTTTTTGTTTTTAACTGATTTTCATCAAACAAGTTAGCAATAGCTAATCAGTGTTTCCACTGAGGTCCCCTCAGTTAAATTAAAACAGAGAGAGAGAGAGAGAGAGAGAATTCTGCCTGGATGAAATTATGAAGGGGGAATCTGGTCTTGGTCTGCTTTGACGTGGCATGACAAACAAACCCCAGACACACACACACACACACACATGCACATGCACACACACACAGACTTAAATATGTAACTTCTCAGTGTACAGAGAAAGTGTTTAACATAAAGCTTGTCCCAAGCATTAACACATCATTACACACAAACACACACACGAACACACACACACACACACACACACACACAAACAAACAAATACACACACAGACACCTGCTGCCCTAGGAGTAGAGCATAGATCACCCCTTTGATGAAAGAAAGGAGGAGAAAAAGAGGGGAGGAGAGGTTTGAGAAGAAAAGGGGTCTCCAAGTCAGAGATCTGACAAATGACCCTGAGACCACACCTGTTTCCCCACTGAGCAAATCCAGACACACACACACACACACACACTCACACACACACTCACACTTATCATATCATATCCGACAATTATTACCACAAATGCAGAGCTCTTATTGACCTAATGAACTGTTGGAGAGATCACACCTGTGACACCCCCCACCCTCCCTTTCCGTCACACACACACACACACACACACACACACACACACACACACACAAAACCCTTCTCTCTGTCAGGGCAGACCCATAACCTTACACACATACACAGGGTCTGCTCCAGTTTGACCAGGAGGTGTGAAAACCTCTATCCATCTGCAAGACATAAACACATGTGCGTTCAGACACACACACACAGGTATTTGAGGCAGGAATTCCATTCATGTTTAAAATACCATTCACTGGACGGTCCCGGGGTGTCAGCGCGTCTGTGTGTGTTATGTCTGTGACATGTTTATTCAGAAACATAACAGGTGAGAATGCTCAAAGGTGAGCTACTCATTTTTTGCATTAAGAGAGGATAATGATGATGATGATGATGATGATGATGACGACAAATATTAAAGCTGTTATGTGGCTGCTTGACCTCTTAGAACACATTCATTCGGAGGGAACATTCTGGAAAATAGCAGCAAAACCAGCATTAGAAGAGCAGAATTGATCTGTGTTCACCTTATGAACAGTGGTAGCCTATCGAAGTACACTTTCTTATTCTTTACTGTAATCCATTTTACAACTCGCATATAAACAAAGGCGTATTGATCAGCATTAAACCGTCTCTATTGAGACCTATAGAGACCTCGCTGATCGACATTACAGCTTTTAACCTCAAGTCTCCGCGCTATCTATCATCCCATTAATGCACGCAAGCGCATATATAATATGCCTTTTAATAATTCAAAGACCGATGTAAAATTAATCCCACTTATAACAAACACTACCAATGAACTTGACTTTGGAGGCCCCGGGGCTTTTTTGCGTTGTAATTAGGCCAGATGCTGATCGAGATGACCCCGGCAGCTTGGCGTATTGTTTCGTTTTCGTTTTTAGTCTTTCTTTTTTTTTTTTCTTTTTTTTTTTTTTCTTTCTCCAAAGCCAGAATGACCCATCCGATGCATTAAGCGGCCGACTGAAGGCTTTTCCTTTGTCTACAGTTTGAAAAGAGGTTTCAGTGATTCTAAGCCTCGAGCAGACTGAGAGAGAGAGAGAGAGAGAGAGAGAGAGAACAGTACCACTGTCAAACCAAAGTCAGTTACACAGTCGAGATACGGTTTCGCTATTTCAACGGCTGTTTAGCAACAAGACTGTGGAAATGACTACGGTTGTGAGCGAGAATCATAAACACCGATGACTGTAAGACCAAATGGTAAAACACAAGAGAGAACAATTTGTGTTAGTTCAACATGAGAAGCTACGGAACATTTAGTTCTGAAATGCAACGTTTTGTGATTAAACAACCTCGCTCTCTTTTTACAGTGCGCCAGACGCTCTGTGGCTACGGGAGAGAGGCGTGAAAAAAAACCCCTGCAGAATGCTAGATCCGAATTCTATTGAAGTTTTACTTGGCATTTTGGGAAACGGTTCGATTTGGATGCCTTGTTACTCAGTCACTTAATGGAAAACGACGGAGCTGTAGCGACATACACGACTTGTCTCGTTAAAGGCACTTAAGGACGGAAATGTTGTCCAAATAGGACTAAATCACCAGAAGCCGCTGTGTATACTCATATCGGATTAGGTCAATCCCGAGGGATAATAGTTATAATCCAGTTATGATGTCACACAATCAGATCTGAATATAAACTTCAGTATCCATATAAAACATTATCTAATAAATTTCCAGGCAGCCTTCGGAACCCACTGAAAATTCTCCATTACAGATGAGAGTAGAGCAGCCCAAAGTAATGCCAGTCAAACACAGATTATATTAAGCACAGTACTGCTTTGTGTTTTTGGATAAAGGGTTTAGTAATTCATGATTAACTTCTGTTAAGGTCATTGGAAATGTTTCAGAGCTCCTTGGCTTTCTTCACAGTATCCAGAGCTGTGAAGAAGGAGAAGAAGAAGAAGAAGGAGGAGGAGGAAGAGAAGAAGATGAAGACAAACAGAGAGATGGTTGTTTTATAAGAAATATCCTGAAATTTGCTCATTCATTCATTCATTTTTTCTTGTTATTTCTTTGATTTTGACGGTGAGTCTCCTTTGACTGTCACTTTACAAGGTTTTACTCACTGCACCCTCATGATCTTATTGTTGTCCTTATGATCAAACACACTGAGAATGAGCAAAACAGTACAGACTGTCGCATCAACAACACAAATCATGTTTAGTCTTTAGAAATAAGGAGACGAAGACTTTCAATTGTCAAAATTCTCGAAAATGTCAGAATTAAAACAAAGTCAGTTAGGTTGTATTTACTGTTTATAAGGGTAAATTCCTCTGATTCGTTAAAAGAATCACATAAAACTCGTCAGACTTTGTGTAAAATGTTACCTTAGCTGGCAGAGACATAAAATGACCGCAGATGGATTTTTGGTGAGAGTGTTGACTGTCCCCAGACTAAACGTTATGTGAGCAATGCCATACAGAATTCCAAGAGTTATGCCAACAACCTCTTTCTGCTAACACTATAAACAGTATAGTCATCTAATAAATCTGAGAGTCATGGATTTCTAACATGTAAAAAATGTTCAAATGTGTGGAGTCATGGTTCAGTTACCGCAGTTTAGAGAGAGGGGAAAAAACAGAAACTCAGGTCGGTATGGCTTGTAAAACTCAGTGACATCTTAGATTGAAACACACACACACACACAGAAAAGGTGGTTCTGATGGGTTTTATGTCTGTAGCATTTACAGTAATGCAAACCAAGTCTGCTCATATGTAATTAGACTATAAACCAAGAGCAGTTTTAAAGTTTTAATGAGACCAATTATAGTAATGTCTAGAGCCCTTAACCTCTGCTTTTCTCTCTCTCTCTCTCTCTCTCTCTCTCTGTGTGTGTGTGTGTGTGTGAGTGTGTATGTTGGTGGGTGGGTGTGTGCGGAGCGTTATTTTAATGACCTCTGGAACTGTAATGTTTAGAAGTCTTTCATATGTATTTGTAGTAGGCCTTTGTGTGGCAGTAAAACATTTGGGCCATTTAAGAGCTTGTTAAAACTACGTTAGCATGGCTGTTGGCCACTGAAATCGGACCACAGCTTCTGAAACCCCCCCACACTAATTGAACACAGGCAAGGGAATTGGTTAGTGTACAAGACTGGACACACACACACACACACACACACACATTACAATATATACACAGCTGGGGTTTAACATAGCGCTAAGGTCTTCAAACTTTTGAGCAACCTGGTCTTCCGCCATTCTCTCTCTCTCTCTCTCTCTCTCTCTCTCTCTCTCTCTCTCTCGTTTCTTGCAGGAATACACCCATATCCCCTAATCTCGGCTTCGTGTGAGGCCCATCCAGCTGTCCGTGTTTCATGATGGTTCATTTTACACTGTCTGACTGTTCTCTGGAGGTTATTCACAACTTTGTCCTGTAGGACTTTGAATGTTTTTTGGAGCGTACTGCAGGGTCCACTGGATCTCCTGATGGATTTCTGGAGTTCTACTGTCGTTAGCTCTGTCTTTCAGTTCTTGGTCTGCCCACCAAATTACTTTAGAAGACGCCAGAAACAAACTTTGTGAAAGATATCATCTAATGATTTTTTTTTTTCAGTTGGGAAAATACATTTGCTAAGCTAATAAATGAATGATAATCAGCGAATTTGATACTCCCACTCAGCTGCCAAATCCCACAATCGAAACTCCAATCAGAATGTCTCCAAGCGAACAGTGTATGTGGTAGGTTTGTTTGAACAAGAAACTGTACTTGACAAGCTGTGCTATTTACCTTGATTTGTCTCCATACATTTAACCCTAGTGTTTATGGGCTCTCAAAAAACTGTACAATATCACTCAAAAGTAGTTTTTGGACGGAAGGTGATTTGTTCTAATCTTGGGAATGGTACATGTATTCAATCACACATTAAATCAAAGTACATCTGTCTTTAATTCATGTTTTATTTTTTTCTCCCTCCTTCTTGAACCAGATGTTTCTGAACATCATTAGCCGCAAAGGTGCCACTTCTGTCTTTGTTTTTTTTTTTGTTTTTTTAAGCAGGCTTTGCGTGTCTACTGTACATAGTAAGAAACAGCAAATGTGATTTTTTTTTAGGATATAACCTTACTATATTTGTAACAGAACATATATATATATATCTGTCTAAAAGTTCACCCTGCCTCTCTGGCTGTCATACTTCATTAGCTCGTTAACATGTCGTTAGCTCCCACGCTAGTTAGCAAGCAACGGCTAAGTCCCAGTGCAGGTCTTAGTGCCTCCAAGGGTGAGGTGATGTCATGGCCCGTCAAAGGGTCTTTAGTTTCACAGCGTTGGGTTTTTTGGGCAAGCAGTGCTAGGGGGCTGCCAGTTGGGGTGGGGTTGAGGTCGGGGGGTGGGGGGGGTGGTCTTGTTGGCAACGCTAATACCCAGTATCGCTTTCAGAAAACAGCAGCTGGGAATGGATGAGAAGCATAACAGTTATAGACAGATGCAGGATAAGGAGGGGTCAAAGGAGGGGGGGGGGTGATACGGTAACGAATCAGAGGTAAAAGAGGGTGAGAAAAAAAGAGACAAAAAGATAGAGGTGGAGTGAATGAAAAGCAGAGAGAAAAGAGAGAGAGAGAGAGAGAGAGAGACGTAAATGAGAGCAGACTTTGACTCTCATGTTCCCCAATGTCCCATCTGTGATAAGACATACCTCCCTCCCTCTTTCCCTCCTTCCCTCTCTTCTGTATGTCATTTTTCTTGTCTTTCTCCTCCCTCCCTCTGTATTAGTAGCTGTCAGACGTCCTCCCTGTGAGGGGTTGATTGATGATCTCATCGGGGAATTAACATGACTCTACATTCTGAGAGGAGCTTTGAGACTGCCACTTGCCTTCCACTCCTTTCTTTTGACAGTCCTCCTTCTGCTATCCATCATCACTTCCTCCTCCTCCTCCTCCTCCTCCTCCTTTTTTCTCTCTTTTCTTTTCCCTATGTCCCACTCCATTCAATCATTCTCTCTGTGTCTTCCCTCTTACTCACTCTTTCCATTTCTATACTTTGTGGTCCTTGTGGTAATTCTCTGTCATCTCTTTCAGCTTTTCAGACCCTCTATCTTTCAGTTCAGGTCTTCCATCTATCTATCCATCCATCCATAAATCCATCCACCCACCCATCCATCCATCCATCTCCCTCTCGTTCCTTTCCTCCATTCTTTTCTCCTTCAGTTCTTCTCCTGTCCTCACTTTCTTTGACATCCTCCCCTTTTCTTTCCTTCCATCATATTCTGCTACCTGTTTACGCTCTTCATCTTCTCTCTGTATGTCACATCCTTCACCATAACCTCTCTCTCTCTCTCTCTCTCTCTCTCTCTCTCTCTCGCTTCTCTCAAACACCAACAAATACCCACACCAGGTGTGGTACAATCAGAGTAGGACATGGGGTAGCTTGCTAGTAGCTGAAGTCCACTCTGTACTGTGGTCCTGACTTCAAGCTTTCATCACCATAAAAAGCAATACAGCCTGTCGTCAAGCTGGCTGAACCCTAAGCCAAAGTCAGTCTGCATGAAAACCATTCAAACGATACAAAGGCTTTTTGGCTGTGTGTTAATACAGCTGATTTACCCTACAGATCTAAAAGCCGTTATCCTCCTAATAGACTACTACTCACACCGAGGATTCGGACAATGCGTTACACCTGTGTGTCATCTGGTAGATAGCGAAGCCGCTTTCATCTAATCAGTTGACTTTGTGTGAGCGCCACGGCAGTGTTTAGGTCGCGCAATTAGTAACGAGCTCGCGTATTTACTTTACGCGACGTCAGGGCAGTTTACAGTGAGACCGCGCAGTCAAAACTCTCTAAATACTCCCTAAATATTTTCCAACACTAATGTTAAACAGGAGGGTAGTGCTTAATTGAAAAGGAATGTGGGTTTTTTTTTCTGATTTTGGCGGTTGCCATCTTTTCTACATTTGCGGCCTTTTTTTTTACATTTCTCGAAGCTTGACGTTAGCCATTAGGGAGTCGAAAAGTGTTCGATTAGCTACGGGACTTAGTTCGTGAAATTGTCATTTTCCTCTTTGCTTTACTGAAAAACTGAGTTAGCGACATTCTAAGGGAGCAACTGATGGTTGTCATATCATTTGGAGGGTGCAGTTCAATATACTCTTAACGCAATGTTCCTTTGAGTCAGTGGCACATGATTACGCTGGGTGCTGAACTTCTAACGCACCGTAACATCTCATGTGGATAGGCCGCACAGTTGTGAACCTGAATCCCAACACAATAGCCACGTAATTGGGTGTGTGGGTGTGGATGAAGCGGGGGGCCTTTCCAACGAAAGGTCTTCTAAATATTATTTTTCGTTAGTAGTCTATTTATTTGGAAAGCCTGAGCAAGGCGTGGATGTGATTGTACGTCGCGAGGGCTGACATTTTAGACGACACGACGCTGGCACGGGAAAAAAAATAAAGAAATAAATAAAGTTCTGCGGGCTCCATTTTAATCATTCATCAAACAGTAAATGCACAAACACCGCACCCATTAGGGAGTTTCTCTTGCAGACCGACGGTACTCAGAGAGAGAGACGCGCCGCCACTCCGGCGGGAGAAATGAAGAGCCATGTACTTATCCGCTACGGTCGCTCACCCGCTTTTTTTTTCCTTCTTCTTCCTATCTGCCGTTCATTTTCTTTTAAATAGCCCGAATGATTCATCCATAAACGATGGAGTCATTTGCATAACAATATTTCCTGAAGGAGGGTACCATTTCACTATCAATTTGTGGCTTTGTTGTTTTCCTCTCTCTCTCTCTCTCTCTCTCTCTCTCTCTCTCTCTTTGAATCAACAGAGCACTCCTGCAGAATATCACTGAAGGAGATGGAGCGATGCATTGCTAAATATAGTCGTTGTACGGACTCATACTCGTCTTTTATTGACTTGTAAAGTTTTAAACCGCCATGCTTCGCTTCAGTGTCGTCTGTCCAATAAAAGATGCGTGTAATTTCTTTATAACCTCGTTTGCAACGATTGTTTAGGCACATATTCACACACAACGTTAGAAAAAGGCATAGGGGCACTGACAATTTGATGAATACTTGTATACAAAAAAAAAAATGACTTGTATATTTACTTGTATAATTTAAACGGATTACAGAAATCCATTTTTTTTTTAAACGTCTTGTGGGTGGACAGTGTCTTTCGGATAAACGAGGTGACACACAGATGAAATTCTAACGTGTGTGTGTGTGTGTGTGTGTGTGTGTGTGTGTGTAAATGAAAAGTAATTCTTCTCTGATGGGTTCCATCCCTCTCTGTGGTATTATTTATCTTCACCATTGGGAGCAGAGAGAATGCACAAATAGGTAAGCAAACAGCACACCCCAAAAAAGAAAAAAAAAAGATGAATACATAAGTATGAATAAATAAAAGCTGAAGAATAGATTGCGGACCCATTCTTTACTCCTCTCATTGTCTCACCCTGATGAGTCTGGCCCCAAGAGACGCGCGCTACCAGAGCCGCCTCATTAGGGCATGATCATATCAGTAATATTTTAGCATACATTTGCATATTGTTTACTATACCACTTAAGGCCAAAGATTGATATTATAATTAGGAGGGATGCCTTTGGAATGATGGAGGTCCGCTTCTTTCCGGCCGAGATGAAATTTTGGCTCTGGAGTGTTGGAGGTTAATTAAACTGCAATTGGATTTTTGAAAAAAATGAAAAGAGAAAGAGGCTTGGATATCGATTAGCACGTTTCTCTTGTAGTGTTAGTCACCTACCAGTCATACAAAGAGATGCATACATTCATACACACACACACACACACACACACACTCATCTACCAATGCACACAGGTGACAGTCCTAAATGTGTCGAGGGAAATACAGTCACAGTGACATTACACATAAACATACGCACACACGCACACGCACACGCACACACACAGACACACACACAATCTGCAAAAGCACAGGGAGGGATGGTCTCGACTGCGTAGGGGGAAATTCGTTCACTGCAGTAAACTACGTCACACTCAGACGTATGGAGTCACGTTCACACACTCTGGAGAATGGTGTAGTGACTCACCCACTGGGCTGTTGGTATTTGATATTCAGGTGGCAGAGAGGAGAGAAAGAGGAATACTGCAGGAAAGCAACACACACACACACACAAACGCACACCAAAGTATCCCCCCCAAACATCAGCCTAGCTAGCTACACGAGCTCAATTCAAATAAACAGTAATCTGTAAATCTTTGCAGCACTGATGGAAAAATACTGAAGGAGAATGTGTGTGTGTGTGTGTGTGTGTGTGTGTGTGTGTGTGTGTGTGTATCTCTGTAAGTGTGTGTTTATGTCCGTGGTCTCTGTTGACGTGCTTAAATACACATGAACGTGCACATTTTTGTGTCCGAGGACTGTGCGTTTTGTGTGTGTGTGTGTCTCTGTGTGTGTGTGTGTGTGTGTCTGTCTGTCTGTCTGTCTGTCTGTCTGTCTAATGATTTGAAGCTGTTTTAAATTGTGACAGTGATAGCTGAACAGATGCTGTGGTTTACACTAGTTAAATCAGAATGACTGGTATGTGTTAATGGGGACAATGAAAGAGCAATCACCCAATTTAAGAATATGTGTGTATGTGTGTGTGTGTGTGAGTGTATGTGTGTATGTGTGTGTGTGTGTGTGTATGTGTGTGTGTATGTGTGTGCTTTTGTGTGTGTATGTGTGTGTGTGTGTGAGTGTATGTGTGTGTGTGTGTGTGTGTGGCCACGCAGATGTCCTTACATTTTTGTGGGTGTGTACATATATATGTCTGCATATGCATGTTTGTGTGTATGAGTGCTCATTGTGTGTATGTGTGTATGTGTGTGTGTGTGTGTGTAATATCAATAATGTCAATGTGATTATGATGAGCTGTGTAACTTGTTTGATTTAAAATCCTGATCCATGGCCTGAAATGCACCAAACACCCAGGGAGTATTCCCCCCCTAGGTAGTTCCCCAAAAGTTCTACTGGGAACCAGTGGAAATGCCAACAAACAGACCAACGGCAAAGAAAACCAAGAAAAAAGAGGATTAAGGAGGTAAAGAGAGGACAAATACTTATCCTGCCGAGCAAAACTTTGAATTAGTCAAGTAATGACCAAAAGCAAAAGAGTGAGAGAGAGAGAGAGTGAGAGAGAGAGAGACTTATATTTATTATTGAGGCCAACCGAGTGAGACTCCATCAGTGATGTCATAGCGCTCTCTAAAAGTCCTTCGCTCGTAATAATGAACGCTCTCGTGCATTTTTACGTTTTTCCCCCTCAGCGGTAATGTCCTTTTTTACGGCATCGTTTTTATCTTTTCATCTTTAAGTGCCGCTCTCCCTCCCGCCGTTCTCGCTGACTCACGGTCTTGATTAAATTCGAGAGCATGGAGGGAGGGGAAAAAAGAGAAAAATTTATAATTTGATTAGCGACTCCATTTAGCTGGCGTGGTTGGTTTGATGCCGTAATTTAATTTAAGGTGGCGGCGGATTGTCTTTATCGTTTTGTACATCTGCATGTATAGTTAACCTCGCGTTCAGAGGAAAGAAATTGAGTTCAGCTAGAAATACTACGCGTGTGTTTGTGTGTATGTTTTTGTGCGTCTGTGCAAGCTTTGTGTGTGCTTGAAATAATGTCCATTTTTTAAAATACTTTTTGTTCTTACTATCAATAAGCACAGGTTTGTATGTCTGGGTTTGTGTGGGTGTGTGTGTGCATGGGTGTGTGCGCGCGCGCGCGCGTGTGTGTATGTTTGTGTATGCATTCAACATGTGTGTATGCATACCGAGACTGCCTGAGTGCATATAGCATTACTAAATAAAAGCGTTATTTTTTTTTAACATCCGTCTTTAATGGGGCCAGGTTTACCTTGGCCGTGCCGCGGCACCGAGAGCAATGAAAGCATCATGTGACATCAAGATCACTGTGGGTCAGGGGACAACTCTAATAATGCATATGGATTTGCTTTTCACTGCAGTCTAGCAAAAAAAAAAAAAAAGAAAAAGAAGAAGAATGTGTAAGCCTGCAATGCTTTACGGTACTTTTCTTTTCTAACCATCACTTCTTTTTTTTTATGTCATTAGTTTGAGGGCATTCTATCACAAATTGAAAACAGTTCACTTTCTCTGGAGAGAGAGAGAGAGAGAGAGATTGAAGATTGAAGCATTTGACACACAGTACCTTTTAGTTACTAATCAGTTCAGCTAATCAGTTCTCAAGAAAGATGTTATTAACGACGAATACATGACGAATGACATCTTGTTCCGATCTTGAGTCTTTTAATGAAAAAAATTCTCTCCTGAGTAATCTGATCTGAATGTACTTGGCAAGGTGTAAGCAAAAAAAAAAAAAAAAAAAAAAACCAAAAAGAGAGAAAAAAAAAAAAGCTTTAAGGTGTTGAGACTCTGACCTTTCCAGGCCGGCCCAGGTTATTTTTAGGCTATTGATTTGGACTGTCTTTGGACGCACAGCTCACTGAATACCATGTATCTGAGGATGAAAACACTGCCCCCCCCCCCCCCCCCCCCCACGTTCTGTTTAATATTCTGTCATGTACTATTAATGATATGAGCACCAAATATTTCCTATACAGACGTTCCACTTGTAGATGACATATTTCATTATATTTCTTTCTACAGGGCCCAAGGGATTCTGTACCTGCATGTATTTTATGGTTAATTTTTTTTTTTTAGATAATGTATTATAATGTATAATGTATTCCTGGCTCGATCAGTCAGCGATAAATATGTTCTGAAACACACATTTTAATGTCCTCAATGTTATTCAATTTAATTACAGCCAACAAATGCCTAAACTACTGTAAACAAATAACCTTACTCTGTTTCTCAGTATCATGGGTATTAAAGTTTACTTAATGTTGCACATGCAGAAATTTCATCACACTCACTTCTGTAAACATTAAGAATTAATATTATATGACTAATTATATATACTATCTGGTTAAAAACTATTACACAGAGACCAGTGTGTGGTTCTGTGCATGAATATTAGGCCATTGCTTTCCACTGGACGGATATTTTGCGGTAAAGTAGATTATGTCATCTTGAGATCTGAGATCTGGCAGTGAAGAATATGAGATATTGTGGTCCATATTGCTGAGGAAAAGCAGATCTGTAGAGATTGTTCACATTAGATTTTCATAAAGCTTGAGGTTTGAGGCTTGAGGGGTGGGGAATCATGTTGAAATGGTTCGAATCAGTCACAATCTGAAGTACTTTAATCAAGTAATGGCATTCTGGACTTCAGCCAAGAACTGTTTTCCAAGATTTCTTTTTTTCTCCACATGACAAAACGCAGACACAATTCAGAACATTAAAATAATCTTTTGTTTGCTTTTTTTTGTTGTTGTTTTACCTCACAGGGAGTTGAGTTTAAAATCTCTCTCTCTCTTTAAAAAGTTCTATCCAGGAGCCTGCGTGAGTTAGTCAACAGAGAATACAACTACAGAGAACGCGTTTCAGCCGATAAAAATGGCGTTTGACATTTCCTATTGATTTTTCACTAACCGTTTACAAATGTCCTTTAATCCCCTCTTTACACACCAGTTTTCCGTTCACTCCGGAGCTTAGTTCCCGAGAGTTCGCTCCGCAAAGACAAAATACACATTTTGACACCAAAAGCAGTCATAATTCCATTTTAATTCTAATACATTACTAATTTAATTCCTTTCGTCATTTACATAAGTGTACTGTTTTTTTATCAGAACAACTCTAGGAAATTCACATGTACACAATGCAGTATCGTACAGGACGGGGGAGCAGAAGACAACATTCTCTTATTGATGGAGCGGAGGTGTCAGGGACATATGTTATCAGAGAATTTCACACAGAAATCTCCCTGTGATGTTTTCAGTTAAATGTCACCCAAAAGTCCCAAAGATTAAGTGCTGACTGTTCATTTATATAGATGTGAACTCCCAAAGTCTTTCCATTCTAAAGCGTTTAAACTTGCACAAAATGATCAAATATTGCAACTTTTGTTTGTTGAAATCATTTTTTTTCCCACAGTAAAAGAGAATACTGAAAAACTAAAAACAGATGTGTGTAACTGATTTTGTAACATACAGTTCATGCATAGAATGGTTTATGTTAGAAGTTAGAAGTGGCAGTTGATGAAACACTTTGCGTTATGAGAGAAATATTTTAGCGTCGTTACATTGAAAGACATTAAACCTGGTCCGCACACACACGAAATCATAAAGTCGGTTTGTTTAATGCGAACGTATATGATAAACAGTTCTCTATAATAATATACGTGACAACGGAAAAACCTTTGACCTGGATGTAGTTTACCTGAATAGCGATGTAACATCCTGTCACCTTCATCAAAAAATTGGACGCAAAAAAAGATTGCGTCATTGGATGCAAAAAAAGAAAAAGGAAGAAAAACAAACATGAAGTATATATATATATATATATTTCTGCAAACAACAGACAGTAAGTAAAAACAAGACGATAATTAATCAACAAAAAAAGACAATACTTTGAAGCTACGGGACACCTCGAACTGTCCACAGGCATTCAGAGGCACAAGACACTCTTTGAGTGTAGAAATTCAATTAAGAGCTAGTAAGTGCTACAAAATAAAAGTCTCTTATAGTAAAATACTGATCTCGAAAAGATATTACAATTCAGAATAGAAAACAAGGCATTTAAAATGAAACAAACAAACAAAGAAACAAACAAAACAAAGAGGAGTACAAAGCAACGAAAGGTCGGGGGGGGAAAAAAAAAAAGTTTAACCAAAGCATTTTGCATATGAATGTTCGTGATTTGCTTGCTTACATTCTTTGCTTCTCTATTTGTGCTAGGTACTGGGTACGCAGATGTGGGAAAGATGTTGATATAGATTTATCAGTGAAGTGAGTTGTGATATAAAGGGACGTCTTTTTTTCGATGGTGCCTTTTGGCGCAATGCTCGGAAAGGAAATCAATCATTTCTTTTGTTTGCTTTTGATGTCTTGACACTGGCGCTGGTTCTAGATCTAGATCTTACACTGAATGCCAAGTTCTCTCTCTATCCCTTTCCCTCTCTCACACTAACACGCACACACATACACACACACACACACACACACACAGCAATCCCTGACTCCTGAGGAGAATTCGCAGTTAAGGTAATCGAGAGCTTGAAAAACTCGGACGACTCTTCATAAACGCTTTTTTTTTTCCTTTTTTTTCACAGTAATCGTGATTACAACGACATTCGTAACGTTCTCAACCTGAGACAAGACTTGCCGGAATTCCAAAATCTGCTACAGTATTCCTTACGACAGCAGGGCATCCGTTAAACCGCATGCGTGGGAGACAGAGGGCGGGGAGATTCTTCCCAACATCTACGTTCTTTCCAAGGGTTCCCAAAGACAGACTACCCAAAGAGAGCCAGATAGCAGATTCATTAAGACCATAAACCGTTCCAGGACCTCGCCACGCAGCACACTGCTTTGGCCCTGCAGTGTAGTTTAATGAGTAACAGACACTGGTCAATTGTACGGTCCTGTCTATTATGACCTAATTGGACAACCCATTACGTAGCCAGGCATCGCAGGCAGAACGGAAGGTCTACCCACTGTATGGAGGAGCACAGTACAGTCATCTGTGGTGTATTGTATAATTCACTGTAGAATGGGCCAGGGAGGGGTATAAAGCTGGGTGGGGGGGGAGTTTTTTTTTTTTGGAGCGGAGTAGAGGAGTCTAGGGTAGTCCCTGGAGAACTGGCTGGGGCTAAATGAAGCTGAAAGCTTGTGGTAATTACTACTCGCCTGTCAGAGATGTCTCGCTAATGCGTCCCGCGTTTATTATCGCGGAGGACCAGAGGCATTAGCCTCCTGGAAAAAAAAAAAAATGAATCTATCAGATAACCTTTTCTGATGCCTGTTTGTGTGTGTGTGTGTGTGTGTGTGTGCGCGCGCGCGCGTGTTTCTCTGAAGGATAGAAGAATCTCTGTAATATGTTGTACTAGCATGCAAACAGACGTTTGCAGGCTTGTGGTCTCCACTAAGAGAACCATGAATACTTTGCCATTTTGTGTGTGTGTTTCTGTGTGTGTATGCCCCTGTACTTTATATACGTGCATAATCACTTCTGTCATATCAAAATGTTCTGTCATTCCTCACCAATGACATCTTTAATTGGACCAATCAGCAAAGTCTGAGAAGTTTCGTTCTGGTCACATGACATTCCTTCTACCAAAAAGCATAACCACTTCCAGCCCCTGACTGCTGAGCTAGCCATGTAACTGGAACCACAACAAAGGATCTTATCCACCACTTTACACCACACGCTGATCATCCGTCCACTATCATATGAATCACCCATCCAGCCGGCGGTTACTGGCAATGTCAGGGAGAAAATGAAGGGAGAAAGGACGAATAGAGGAGAGAAAAGAGAACATGAGACAGAACAAAAAAAAAACGAAGAGCGTGAGAATGAGTAATGGCTTTTGTCACTCTGAAAACAATACACGCCTTAGAGTAAATCAAACTGAACTGCCTTTGTGTCTATAGACCTGATCACCGATTAGTCAGTCCCAAATGGCCAACGATCAACGCCAAAGGCATTTTCTTCCTCCATTAGCCGTCCTCGACGGTCGCGTGACCACGATAGCTTGGTTTACGGAACCACGGGACCGCGACCGTTGGTTGACAGAACTTCTTTCACTCTTGCGGCAACCTGAAAAACTTCGCATCCACTCGTACCGCGTTTCCGCGGTTCGCTTTTTTTTTTTAAACGGACGTGCTTTTTAAAAAGCTGCCCCGGGCGAAGGAGCCTGAGAAATGAATAAATGTTAAACGTAAACGTACATGGCAGTCTGCTGAAGCAGTTTTAATGAAGACGTAGTGAAAAGATGAACGGGGAGAGCGGTTTGTTCAGAGCTGACAAACTGCGACTGAGTAGATTAGGAGAGATTAGCGGGAGACGAGATGAGTCTCCAGTATCGGTGCGTGAGACTGGTGAGCGTCTGGTACCTAAGAGAGAGGGATGGAGAGATAAGAAGCGCCCGAGAGAGGTGAGGAGGAGGAGGAGCTGTTCTGGGATCAGTTTCAGAGTATGGTAGAGGAGGGAGAAAAGATGGAATGGCATAGAAAGGACAAGACAAGAAACATAAGCTAGGACAAAGAGGCTGAAGACAGGGAGAGAGCGAGAGACAGAGTGTGTGTGTGTGTGTGTGTGTGTGTGTGTAATTTTATGGGAAGGGCTAGATGCACTAAGAGAGGAAAAACTAAATATAGATCTGAGTCATTACACAGACAAACATCATCAAATGTCAATCTGTGTCCTGAAGTGCTGATCTGAGACCAGCCTCCACTCCACCATTACTGAGCTGGACTACCCTTAGAGGAAAAACAACACCGATCCCAGACCTGCACTTAAATCCAACCTTTCCCGAAAGCTCCTGAGCGGTAACACGGTTCTCAGAATCAAGGATAATGACCGTGGTCTGATTTGTGAAGGGGGAAAATATCATGGAGGAAGATGGAATGACCATTTCATTTCACTTCAACAACTGATTTCATCATGCAGCTCATCACTGGACAGTGTTCAGTTTCCCAGCAATGTTCACATCACCAGTGTCATTTTTAACCTTGTTTAGGACAACGCTTGATGCTGTGTTCAGGTCTCTCTGAGTGATCCATGCTGGTCACAAATTGACCGTATACTTCAAACCGATTAAACCTTCCGTGGCTCCATGGCGTTCAGAACCGAACACACCCTCCAGGCTTCGGTTAGTGTTCGGGTGTTTCCATGGTGTTCAGGAGCTCACTTGATGTTCAAGAGTTCCACAGAAGCTTGGGGGGGAAAAACAGGGGCGTGGTGACGTTATGAAAGGGTGTGCATGTTTTTGTTTTTTTCTGAACTCAGGTGGCCACAGTAGCGCCTCGCGGAGGAACTGACCCGAGATCAGTCCTGAAGCACAGTGACCATCCCTTTCCCCTCAAACACCTCTGAGATCCAGAGCCGGCAGTGGAGAAGTTTGTGGGTGAGTTATGGTGATGACACGGACATGTACTCAGGTATGAGAACGTTCGTATAATATTAATGGTTGTTAGTTTTGAGAAGTTTACATACGGGTATTGATGGAGAGAAGATGTTAAGTATTATAATATTTTAGAGTATTTGCTGTTTTTTGTTTGTTTTTTTTTTACAGTGCGTTGCATGAGTGAATTAGTTCTGACATTTGATGTGAATGCTGTGTTGGTATGGGGAGGCTTAGGGCGCTTTAAGGCCGTTTAGATTTTATCTGTGGTGGTAATTAGGAGAGTTTAGCTTTAAACATCTGCACAGAGGACCAACTAGGACAAAATTCCTTAATTAATAAGAGTGGTAAAGCGATATTCAAAGGATCATAATAAATATGTGAAACACTTTAAGTGCCTGTGTTGATAAGGGACACTAGTTTCTGTGCGTGTGTGTGTGTGTGTGTGAGTGTGCACTGAGAGCTCTGTCAATTAATTAAGGTGAGGGGCGGAGCTGTGGGTTGAGAGCTCTGAGATCCTTATTGGTGGATCTTTCTCAATGCAGCATGACCATTGGCTCTCATTACCCCAGTTTTTTTTCTCTGCAGAGTACATAGTGGGACCAGTGAGAACTCTGGTCTGGTTAATATGTCAGTCATCCAAACAGAAGCCCGAGGCTGTGTTGTGTCAGTGCCCATTTAGGCATCATAGCTCCGCCCCACCCCTTGTCCGATAGGTCCTCTTGTTTCCGTAGCAACCTCTCGCCTCTCCTTCCTCCCTCATTAGATGGCATCTCCTCCTCTTCCTCACACTTCAGGCTTGAGGTGGGGGAGGGTCCACCTGGGGTCCCCCATCCACCCTGACCACTATGGAGAGAAAGAGAGAGATACTAGATGAGTAAAAACATTCATTGATCGCTGATGCGAAACTCAACATCCTCCAGCTACTGGCTTTCAGGATTTCAAATGTCAATCAAAATCACTCAGACTTTGTTTCATGATGCAAATGAACTGAGTTCAAGATCAAAAACAGCGTTCCTCTGTGGAGGAACACTACATCTCTGCAGGCCCCAAAACGCCCAAAGCTAGTTCTCACGCTTGTAAGAACCGTGAATGTTTAGAACTAAATCTCAACGGGTATCCTTTTGTCTTCAGTTCAGTCCTCAGCTTGAACATGCAGGAGCACAAAACTCCTCACTTGAGTGTATTTTGAAGGGGGGGGGGGTGGGAGGGGGTGTCCTGGAGTCGTGAGGAACTTCTGGTCTCCCTCCATTCTCAAACCGTTTAACTGCAATAGTTCCGACACAGAGCAACAGACACAACCGCCCTCCGTTTTCCCTGCCAACCCCTCAATCTGTTGTCAATTGTGAGGTACCATGGAAACACTTCCGGAATGCAAAGAGGGTTCTTTTTTTTTTTTTTTTTGTCAAGGAGCTTTTGAGCTGTATGGTTCTGCTTTGTGCCTTGATCAATGCTGAATCTTACCAGCTGGAATGTACAAGAGCCTTTGGCTTCTAAATGTTTCAGAGTGGAGAAAAACATTATTTTGTTTTAGCACCCAGTGACATGACTGGTGTCTCATCGTACCGTATGTTCTCCTTGGCGCAAACAAGAGCAGGGATTCTAAACATACATTTACGTTTATTTATTTAGCAGATGCTTTTATCTTAAGTAACTTAGAAGCAAACTGTGTCTAGCAAACATCAGGATGGTCTTTAGTTTACCGTAATTTTATCTGTGTTGGGGTTTTTATTTCTGTTAGTGAATTTAGTCTGTGCCAGTTAATCTTTTTTTTTTTTCACCAGTGTTTTTTACCATAAAACAGCTCCATCTGTTGTGATTTCATGCATTTTGCTATCTGAGGTGACTGAGTCAGCAAGATGGTAACGTTAGTGTCCTTATTGGAAACTAAACTTGAATTTGAACTTGACCGGTCTAATTCATTCCCAGTGTTTCCTGCGAAGCGTTAGCATTCCAAAACTCAGTAGTCACGGCCGGTGGAGCAGATCAAAGCTGTGTTCGAAACGTCCACTTGTTGACGCACTGACTCACTCGCAATGCAGTGTTTGCTAAACGGAACACTCACCGGGGGATGAGGGCGGACACGTTTCCGTTGATACATTTCGGGCACTGTGCGGACGTTACGCTGCTACTTAATTATGCGCCGGATATTCGTAAATATTATCTCTGTCGCATAAACAAATGCCCAATCACCCGCATCTGATTGGTCTGTAAAGACGAGCCTGCTTTCACAAGACAGGTCGCAATGCATGATAGTCCATGTCGATCAGTGTAGGGAACAGCTTCTGCGCATTACATTTTGATGTGCCTCGCAACGATTCTGTGGTGCATTATATAGTGTCATAAATTTGCCGTTGAGAATTGTAACAGCACTACAAAACTGGCTGGTTCACCACATAGTGGACCATATAGTGGGTGAGTGGACATTTGGAACACAGCACAAACCTCTAATGATGGATATGCTTTAAGATAAGAATATGACTGTGAAAAAAACATTTAAAATTTAACTTTGGCTTTAAGAGGGAATACACACAGAGCTCTGAAACAATGACTGTAACAGCTAAGCTCTGTGTAATTTCAGAATGTCTTTCTTCCTCAGATGGGTTCACTAAGTTCATTAAGCCATTAGCCACCACTGTCTGACTCACACATGCTTTGGCAACTGTCCACGCCCGAAACAAAAGATTGTTTCAATCGTTTTTTGATTATCTAACCATACTCACATGAGTGTGGGTGACTTTCAAAGATACTTCAGTCCATTCAGCCAATCAGAAGCCTCTACTAGGCTGCCTGGCATTATGATGTCATCTAATAATACAGTGCACATCAGTGATGTCATAAACCCTTTGGCAAATCAGACACCTAGGTCAGGTTCTTTTCAGTTTTGCTATTATCAGCTTGTGAAGCATCTAACTTATGGCATAACTTCTGACTTTGACAGTTTAAAGTTGGTAACATCAAATAGCCCCAGGAATGAGAAAACTAACATCTTCAACTGCCTGTATTTCTTTCAACTGTATCATGAAAGGACATACAGGCCAAATGTTCTTTATGACGTTCAGTGACCCTTATTGACAGGAAGGACATATTTTGGTTGATGTTCTACTGCTTCCGAGGGCAAAAGCCACAGTTTATTGCCCCCTGAAGAGACATGAAGACCTCTTATGCCTCTGAGAAAGAGCCAACATTCTATTACCCCCATGAGAGAAATGCTGTATTTTCATCCCATTCTATTACCCTGCTGAGGGCAGTTTTGATCACGTTTGACGTAAACTTGCCTAACTCTTTCCACCACCCAACAGCAGATGAAAAAAAAAGTCCTTTATTATTGATTTTTCTTTTCTTTTTTTTTTTGCCAGTTTGAGATCATTGTTGTTGTAATAGTGAATCTACGTATCATTCTCCACCGTTAATGGCGTTAAGCGTACATTTGTTCATCTATTCATTGTACTAAGTAATTATTCTTACAGTTATTTGGGTAATTTTGTGTTAGTGCCGGAAATGTGTTTCATTAGTGTCAAAAAAAGACATTAGTGAATTAAAACAGATTGGAAATAGATTGAAGAGGGGAAAACACAAAGAAAGAGGAGAGAGAAAGAGAAAGAGAGAGAGGGGGGGGGTGGGGGGAGGGTTGACAGGATTACGAGACTGACTGACAGCTTCCGTGACTCCTCTTCATGTCAAGTGAGGGTCAGCAAAAGGTCAAGACAAAACATCTTTAAACATTAATCACAATTCACTCCAATCGCTCCATCCATCCACCCATCCATCCACCCATCCATTTATCCATCCATCCATTCCCCGGGGGACGAAGGGAAGAGACGTGAAAGGATGGAGGGATGGAGGTGAGCTGTAAAAGGAGGAAAAATGAGCTGATGGTGGGAGTCCTTTCAGTAGTAGCTGCCTGTAAGGAGGGGAGGTGTCCCAGCTGAAGAGGGGCGGAGGGGGTGGGGGGGTGGGGGGTGCTTTAGGAAATTTTCACTCAGACATTAACTCCCGGCCAAACCTTCCTCTGTTCTGCAGTGGGAACCTGGTAACGTTTTTTTTAAAAGTTTTTTTTCTTTTTTTTTTTTTTTTTGTTCCCAGTCTCTCGTGTTGTTTTTTTTTTAAAGGCTTAATTGACTCATCTCATTTGTCATTTGCTAACTGACGACCCCAGGAGATGACAAAAGGTACACGATCAGCTCAGGCATCATGGAGAAACGGCGACATTTCTTCACACACAAAAAAAAAAAAAAAAATTGGGAGAGAAGAAAAAAGTGAAGAGTAGAGGACATATTTGCACCTCTCTAGGGAATTTTAATGAGTTTTCCCCCCCATTAGGCAGCACTGCTAAACTCCCCTGATGTGAATGTTCCTATGTAACTTTTAATGGTTTCCACTGTAGTAGCAAAAGCAGAGCCCCCCGCGCGCGGCCCCGCTAATGCTAATTAGCAGCTGTTAAACAAAGATCCTGCATCAAATTTTAAGGAGCCCCTGGGAGGCTGTCAGACCTCACGTCTGGCTTGGGATTCGTCACGTAACACCTGCTAATGAGCCAATCAGCTGTGGAGTCTCGGAGGGGCTTTAATGGGCAGGTACATGCCGAGCGGGCCAATCGCGCGTTCGTCGCCGTGGCAACCGTTTTTCAGGTTACGTGTAGCTTTTTTTGTTTCGCCAAAGCTTGAACTGTTGACCTTCAAACTGTCTAAATACGGACAGGGCCTGAGAGGGGAAATTTTTTTTTTTTAAATTCAACACTTACTGATTCAG
>NC_044510.1:7230316-7242816 GCF_902362185.1 Chanos chanos
AGATACAGCACAATGGAGAACCAAATCCAATTAACACCCGGCCCAACATTGTCCGTCTACCGCCCCCCCCCCAGGCATCCCACTGCACCCCCCCAAAAAAAGACACAGGCTGAGGCAACACCCCACCCAAAAAACCGAGCCCATCCGGTTCTAGGCCTGCTCCAGCTGCTGACGGCTTCAGTGATGGAACTTTTCTCGAAGGCCCGCGGGGCAAAAAAACAAGACTTCAGACACACTGACCTCCCAAATCCAGCACACTAATCCAATGACACAGAGCATTACACGCCCTGTCTCCATGGAGGGATAGAAATACTGCTTCCTGTGTGTGCGTGTGTGTGTGTGTGTGTGTGTCCTTGTTTGTGTGCATGTGTGTGGGTGCATGTGTTTGATTGCATGCTTGTGTACGCGGTATTTGTTTGGGGTGAAAGACACAGAGAGAGAGAGAGAGAGAGAAGTTAGAGAATAAGACTGTGTGAGCAGAGAAAGAAAGAAAGAAAGAAAGAAAGAAAGAAAGAAAGAACGAAAGAAAGAAAGAACGAAAGAAAGAAACTCCACAGAACTCAAAGCGTTCTACAACCTACCCCATCTCGTTGTGGGAGCTAAGCTGACAGACTCCGTCTGATTTACGGAGGATTAAATAGTATTGCTCTTTCGACCTCTCACGACCTCTCTCACTGTTATCCTACATAGTGACAATCTGCAGTTTGACCTTTGACCCAGAGCACTGGAACAGACACATACGGAAATGACCGTTGTTGACCTCTGAACTCAGAGAGGAAAGCTAAACATTATGACAGACAAGCTAATTCTGGCAGTCACTTTGTAGTGGTGGGAGAGAGAGAGAGTACAAGATGATCTTTATGTCTACTGCTAACTGCTAATTTACCTAGACCCAGCTAACTAGATGTAACAGCAGTAAAAGACTCACATAGGTACCTGAAGTGAAGAGGAGACAGAGAGATACATAGTGACACAAAACAACAAAGACCTAATGTGGACACCTGTCTCGTGTCCTTAACTTCTAATATATTATCGACCTTGACTTGCAAGTTTAATTGGAAAGTGTTCGGCAAAGTGTTATCTGGAAAACTGCTATCGGACAACATGGGCACATTAACTCAGAGACGTTTTAAAGCTTTTTGAAAGCTATATGAAAGGAATTAGGGGAGTTAATTGTTGATTCATAACTGTTTTGACCCTGTGCGCTGGTACATTTGTTGTTGTGAGAAGGATTGTTATTTAATAATTTAGAAAGACTGAAGCAATTTTTTTTCTAGCCACAGAGGCTGATCATCTTCTCTTCTCTTCTCTTCTCTTCTCTTCTCTTCTCTTCTCTTCTCTTCTCTTCTCTTCTCTTCTCTTCCCCTCTCTTCTCTTCTCTTCTCTTCTCTTCTCTTCTATTCTCTTCTCTTCTCTTCTCTTCTCTTCCCCTCTCTTCTCTTCTCTTCTCTTCTCTTCTCTTCCCCTCTCTTCTCTTCTCTTCTCTTCTCTTCTCTTCTCTTCTATTCTCTTCTCTTCTCTTCTCTTCTCTTCCCCTCTCTTCTCTTCTCTTCTCTTCTCTTCTTGCATGCAAATGTGCTTTAGAATGTAGTCAGTCCTGTATTGATTTACTAAATGAAACTATGCGCGGTCATTTGTTTTCTTTGATTGTGAAAGGGAGTGCTTGTTTAAACTCCCACTATGATGTACTGTTTAGAGAGTGTGTGTGTGTGTGTGTGTGTGTGCGCGTGTGTGTGTGTGTGTGTGTGTGTGTGTGTGTGTGTGTGTGTATCTCTGTGTGGGTGAGCATATGTGTGTGTATGCATGTGTGTTCCCTGGGAGTGTGTGTGTGTGTGAGAGAGAGAGAGAGAGCATGCATTTAACTATTTTTTCTATTTATTAATATGTTAGAGAATGTGTGTGTGTTATATACAAGCACAAATATTAGCATGTATGTGTGTGTGTGTGTGTGTGTGTGTGTGTGTGTGAGAGTGAGAGAGAGAGAGAAAGGGAGAGAGAGCGTGCGAGTAAGTGTGTGTGTGTGTGTGTGTGTGTGTGTGCGCACGGGTGTGTGTGTGTTCTTACCATGACAGACTGCATCATGGGTGGGAGCACATTCCCTTAGCTGAATCTCTATCCCCTCCTCACAGATGGTGCACGGCAGACAGGGGTCCAGCAAATTCTCCTGGTCCGAGTACGTATCGTCCACACACTCCTCACACACCGTGTCGTGGTCGTGCTCGCAACGCATGTACACCCCCTGACCCTGCGGACACACCGTACACACTTCACACTTCCCCGTTATGGAGCTCAGGTAGTAACCATAGTCACACACACACACTGCGTCGTTGGAGTCTGTGCAGGGGGTCAGCATCCGCATCAGTCCTTTACACTGAGTGCAAGGCTGGCATGTGTCTGTATGACTGTATGTCTCCGAAAATGTCTCACCTGCACAGAGAGAGAGACAGACAGACAGACGGACAGAGAGAGAGAGAGAGAGAGAGAGAGAGAGAGAACAATTCAGTCAATATTTCTGTATTTATAAAACTCTCTTAACATATTTACATAACTGATGTGGTCCGACATTTAGATTGTGAACTGATGCAGACATTATCAAATGTGTGGATTCACCGAAACAGCTTCTTAAAGAGGCAGACATAGAGACATAGAAAGACAGACATGGACAGACAGAGAGAGAGATAGATAGATAGATAGATAGATAGATAGATAGATAGATAGATAGATAGATAGATAGACAGATAGATAGATAGATAGATAGATAGATAGATAGATAGATAGATAGATAGACAGACAGACAGATAGATAGATAGATAGATAGATAGATAGATAGATAGATAGATAGATAGATAGATGTTAAAAGAAAAAAACAAAGAAAGAGGAAAAAGAAGTGGAAAAAGGAGCAGACAGACTGAGTGGTGAGAAGTGTTGTGGGGGGGGGGGTTAATGTAGTTAACACTGAGAGCAGGAGAGAAGGTCTGCCTCATTGATCTGATTGTCTGTGCTGATTCTCAGCGCTGCGGGATTGTCCTGTTCCAGCTATAGCCAGAGAATGACTCTGTTTATTATTCTATTGATCTTCACGTACTGCAGAGATACACTACAGACGCAGACACACAAGCAACAGGCGAACAGAGGAGACCTGATACGCATTCTCTTCATACGTATGACTGTGTAGACGTGTTTTATGTACATGTTGATTCAGACACGCGATGCAAATGTTAATTCAGTTTGAGTTCGGTTCAGTTTTGTTCAGTGTGAACTCAATTCGGTTTTATTTATGGACATCCAGATACGATCTTTTCGATATCGATCCAGGACAGTCATAAAAATGTAAATTTCCAATCATAACACGCAAAGCCAGCGTAATTCAGTCCAGAAATATATACAGTATTTTTCATTAATCATATTTTATAATTCAGTGTTCTTACCAAGCATAGGATTCATTGGAATTCGTTGGAGGATCCACATAATAAACAATAACACTAATAAAGGTCTACCAATCGTTTGGCTGTTACCTCATCATCCCATTCACCTGCACTCGCCATGTTACCTCTGATTCCCCTCTCTTTAAAAACCCCTTTGTTTCTGCACCTCCTCGTGAAGTCTTCACTCTCTATGTGATTTCTGAGCGCTACATTTCTAAGCTAGATATTCCTGTGTTTGTAGTCTAGTCTTTGTCTCTGTTTGTGTGTCCTGCCTGTCTCCTGTGCTCCTGTGTCTTCCCAAGTCTGGTGTGTTTTCCAAGCTGCGGATTTTGTCGCATTCTTCAATCAAACGCCCTGCTACTCCGCGCTAGCGGCCTGCTCTCTTGGCGTGTTTGCGACAAGCTAACCCAGCTTACGCAGGTTCACATCAAAGTTTATTCTTGTTAATGTTGGTACCGGTTCCTGTGTGTGATAGATCGCTAATTTTTTTTTCTTTTTTTCACATGGAAATGTCCACAGCGGAAGTCCTGCAGTATTGAGAACACCCCCCCCCCCAAAAAAAAAAAAAATGTCATTTGGTGGATTATTATAATACTAGCTTTTTGAAGGAAGGAGTCTTTCAAGTTACAAAAGAAAAATCTCAAAAAAAAAAAAAAAAAAAAACCTGACTGGCATAAAAAGCGCTAGGTTCTTTAAGACTGTTTTTGGGGGGCGGGGGGGTTGGGATTGTTTTGAAAAACAGGAAACAGAGAAAAGCTATCCGTCACTGTAGAAAGGTATACCTCTTGGCGTTACAGTGCAAAATAAGCATTAATATTGCAGGTTCGTACGGAATTATTTTCAGATATAATTGGAACGGCACTAAATTATTCAAAGGGCTTGTGTTTCAGAGTGGTCTCGTCCAGTGGGCAAAACGCTGGGATAGTGTGTGTGGTGGAGTAGGATGGCACCGATTTACAGGGTTTGGAATTCCACTCTTGTGTGGAGGAACAGTCCAAAAATGAATCATATTTTTTTTTTTTCAGCTCCAAAGTAAATGATGGGATGGGATGAGGCAAACTGTGTTTTTTTTGGAGGAGTGAAGAAAGAAACAGTTTATAAAGTTCAGAACCCACAATTCTAGGATGATTCTTTGAACATTTTTCTTTATTTTATTTATGTTTTTGTGTATTGTAGGCTAGGCTAAAAAAAGGTCCCAACTGATTCACAGGGGATGTGGTTAGTCTGTGTGTGTGTGTGTGTGTGTGTGTGTGTGTGTGTGTGTGTGTGTGTGTGTGTGTGTGTGTGATATTGCTATAGGGCTTTTCACATCGGAAACATTTCAATTACGTACCGAAACATCCTCCTCTCTCTCTCTCTCCCTCTCTCTCTCTCACACACACACACACACACACACACACAGTGAGCATTCTCACAGGACATGCTGAGACAGATCCTAACTCTTCAGTGCAGGTAGTCATTAAACATAAATGCTGCCAATTATATGCAAACATATCAACACACCACCCCACAATATACTGTACAAACCCCGTGTAGTCAATCACTTTGACAGAAATACTTTTTTTTTTTTTTACATTAACGATATCGTGTGAGCCAGAACTACTGACGTGTAACAACAGAGGTTAACAGTGGCTATGTTGGTAGCAGACACTATCACAAGGGGCAAGGAGAGGTTGGATAGAGTCTACAGAGTATCAGAAAGAGAAAAACATGTGGGGTGGGATTTATGCAAATGTCAGCACCAGTCCAGACAGTAAACATCACAGCCAGAGAGAGAGAGAGAGAGAGAGAGAGAGAGAGAGAGAGAGAGAGAGAGAGAGAGAGAGAGAGAGGGGAAAAAGTTGAGTTGAGTTGTGGCACATGTGACAGGTGCTATGCAGTCTCAAAAGGCTGAAGCCAGCAGAGCAACACACACACACACACACACACACACACACACACTACCCGGTGTGTGGTTAAAGAGGTCAGAAAGTGGAGGATTCGGCATCTACAAAACTGTCCACTCAGCTACACCCCCCCCCCCTTCTCAACCCTGTTCGTCTACCCCCCAACCCTCATCAAGAGAGAGAGAGAGACACACACACACACACACACACATACCAGCCACCCCCCCCCCAAACTCATCCCTTTTTTCCTGTCTCTAAACACCCCTCGTCTTCATTAATATTGCATGGGTGGAGAATGCCCTCAATGTCCTATCAGAGAGCAGCCTCACACACACACACACACACACACACAGCGTCTCACAGAAACAGTCACGCTTTTCTGCCTCCCCCTCCTCCAATAAAGCTTATCCAAAACCTGCACCGCGTTTCCATAAAGAGCCGTCTATACAAATGATCTTCACATCATATCTAAAGCAAGAAGTTGCTGAAGACTATTAGATATAGGTTGTAATGAGAGATAATGTTTGTAATCGTACATGCGGACTGTTTGTTATGTTTGAGTTTGTATGGGGAAGTTATGACTGTGGCTTCGATGCCATTTCCCATAGGCGATGATTTAGAAGGACAGTTTATGCAACGCACACACACACACACACACACACACACATCTATGGATACATACTATACTTATTCACACTCTTTTTCACCTTTCTCTCCTCCTTCTCTTTTCTGTAGGTTTTAATAGGTTTTTCATGGGACATTGGACCTCAGTCATTTGCCCCTGTCTCTTTGTGACTGGACTGTAATCACTGCTATATTTGAATGAATTATCACACTCCCTCCTGTCTGATACATCTGTGGGGGAAATCATGAACATTTTCATTCAAAGTTTAATTAACCTGGGTAGACCTGCACTGATTAAATACAGTATAAACACACACACACACACCACACACACACACACACCACACATTCAATGAAAAATTCAAAAGAAGCTAATCAAACCTAAGCTGAACTCTCTCTCTCTCTCACACACACGCACACACACAGTTAATCAATCTTTTGAGAGTATACATTGACTGCTTTCAGGAACCTACTGCAGCGAAGTGCACAGAAGAAAGAGAAATTAACAGTACAAGAGATTCCCAGTATGAGAAATTCCCAGTACGGGAAAGACACTACAGCTTACCGTACACATTTGAAAAAGGCTAGGAAAAGATGGGATGTTGTTTAAAAGAAATATGACCAGAGCTATGTTTGATGAGTTAAATATTGCTCTCATACGGAACCGAGTGCGTCTGTGAGGCAGTGGGGGGGCCCTAACTGGTTTATACGACAGAGCAAGCGTCATGACTCAGACTGCTGGAGACCTTTCAGAGAGAGAGAGAGAGAGAGAGAGAGAGAGAGAGAGAGAGAGGACAGATAAATATTTCAACACATGCTGGTACTGGCATGAGGCTAAACCAAGGAAGGGCAAAGAACTGAGGAAAAAAACAGGACCGGGGGTGGATTTAGCCAGAAGATGAAACGAAAAAGGTAATGTGTTTGCGTGTGTGCGTGTGTGTGTGTGTGTTTGTGTGTGCGTGTGTGTGCGTGTGTGTGTGTGTGTGTGTGTCTGTGCGCGTATGTGGGGGCAGTGGGGGGGGGTTGAGGCGGCAGATGAGAGACACAGAAAGGTCAACATCAGATGCGCTCGTGTTTACAGATAAACAGGAAGCGAACTTTTTTTTTTTCTCTCTCTCTCTCTCTCTCTCTCTCTCTAACCTCCTTTGAATTATTCATCACCGCTTTTCTTTCAAAGCTATTTTAATAACAACCAGCAATACATGTTAGACTGAAATCAAGTCTAACTCAGACACCGATGTGACGCATCGGGACCCTTTGAGACTCTCAGATCCTGTTCTCACTTGTTCGACGGTCTCGAATTGTTTCCAAGGCTATTCTGAAGCACGGATGCTTTTCTCACAGCAAAGACATAAAGAGTTTATTAAAGATTAAAAACGGCTAGAAAGTAATCTGAACTCTTCTCTCAGGTCAAGAACTGATAAAAAAAAAACAACAACAACAAAATAGATGTGAGTATAAAACATTCACACGTGTCTATCTATAGATCTATTCGTCTATCTGAAAAAGAGAGTCGCTGGTTTGGAAAAACTAAGAAAGTTTGGAAATTCACCCGTTACTCCTGTTCACGTTCCTTCTCAGGAAGAGTGTGTAATGATCCACATTGTTATGTAACAACTCTGTTACACTTGTGCCATAAAAACGGCAATGGACCAGTTGATCAGAAACATTCTAAATAAACACATTTTATCAATAGAAAACAATCTCAGAACTACTTGTTGCTTGCCAGTCTATCTATCTATCTATCTATCTATCTATCTATCTATCTATCTATCTGTCTATCTACCTATCTATCTATCTATCTGTCTGTCTGTCTGTCTATCTATCTATCTATCTATCTATCTATCTATCTATCTGTCTATCTATCTATCTATCTATCTATCTGTCTATCTATCTCTCTATTGTGGAAAATGTTTAAGCATTAGCACTGCCTGAATGTATATTCTGCCTAATCAAGGCTTTAACTGTAATACTAAATGCCATTTTAAGATGCACAGTGAAAGATAACAAAGAGGAAGTTATGCGAGAATGTGATGGTTGAGTGTGTGCAGGAATCTGTCTGCGAACCCAAAAGAAGAAGTACCGCTGATCCGTCTGAACCTTTAAATAATCAAGAACATCTGTCACTGCTTGAACTGTCGAGGCGACAGTAACCTCAGATCAGACGAGCGAAACCGTCGAGGGGATGTCGGTCCGTGACCATCCGTCACGGTCTAAAATTATGTCTGTATTAAGAGTAAAATCAAATATCAGACAAAGGGCAGTTACTGAGAGGAGGTTGTGAGGGAGCACTCGGGGGTTCACTCTGCAGTTCTCCTTCAGGAGTGTGTTGTGTCGGAGTTCGGGGGCTGGACGGACTGGTTCCCGCTCCCACACCGCACCACCTCTAAAGCTGTTTGCGTCACTGTAGGGATTCTTTGTACTTCTCTCTGTTTGGAGAGACTGTACTCACACCTGACTAGAGTGCACTCTCCCATGATCATGTTATCGGAATAAAGGTCCATAAAGGTTCATCACATCTGAAGTTTGTTGTCTCTGAGACTTATCAGCTCTCCATAAGGAGACTACAAATTTCCCTTACACTATCTATCCGTCTGTTCGTCTGTCTGTTCGTCTGTCTGTCTCTCTGCGATTGTCTGTAAATCTGGCAATAGTCTGTCCATTAATCTGTCTGTTTCTCTTTCTGTCTCTTAATCTGTCAAACTGTCTATCTCTCCATGTCTGTTAATCTGTCCATCTCTCTATGTCGGTCTGTTATTCTGCCTATCTCTCTGTGTCTGTCTGTTAATCTGTCAATATATCTGTCTCTGTGTTAATCTTTCAGTCTGTTTGTCTATCTTTCTGTTTGTCCATTAATCTGTTTATCTGTCTTTCACTCTATCTATCAATTCAGTCAATCCAGACTTGGTGGATTATCTATGCACTCATCTGTTTCATGTCACTCGGTCATTCATGTCATATGGAGCTTTGTATTGACAGACATGTTAAACAAAGCCCTGTCACGCGGTCCAGGCAGTGACCGTGTGTGGGCACACTGTTATCCCTGTCCGCGGACGCCCGCTTCAAACCAAAAATATCACACCAATGATTCTCATTACAGAACACATGTCCTACTGTTCAGTCAGTACCCTCATTTATCTGTTGTCTTCTGGACTCTCTGTCACCCACACACACACACACATAGACACACACACACACACAAGCAACAGGCGAACAGAGGAGATCTGATACGCATTCTCTTCAGGCGCGTGAGTGTGTAGGTGTGTTTTATGTGTGTGAATGAGGAAGTGAATAAGTGGGTGAGAGAGAGAGAGAGAGAGAGAGAGAGAGAGAGAGGGAGGAGGAGGGGGGAGTTTTATTATGTGCTAATGAAAGCATATGGCAGTTAAATTTTCTCAACATGTTTTTAAATTAATAAGAGTTCGTGTTAACAACGCAAAGCTGCTGCCAGAATTTGTTCTGTCTGTGTCTTTGAATGTGTGTGTGTGTGTGTGTGTTTGTCTGTCTGTCTGCCTCAATTTGCATGTATGTGTGTGTGAAGGAGAGAGAGAGAGAGAGAGAGAGAGAGAGAGAGATACTCACTGTCCAGACACTGGGCACACTCTGTCTGTGTAGCTCCACACTTCCTGACTACTCCCTCTCCAGGTGGGCACTCCAGACAACATTCTCCACTGTTGGTGTATTGACCCGATTCACACTCCTCCTCCTGTACCGCTCGCTCCGACTTGGAACCCAACGCTACACCCAGCTAACAGACAGAGAGAGAGAGAGAGAGAGAGAGAGAGTAAATCACAACCCTCTCATTTCCCTCTCATTTTGTAAATTATCCTCTTCAAATTTTCAAATATCCCCTTTGAGGAGCACATGTAAGCAAATTCTACAGTGTTAAATTGACTCTGACAGTGTTTATGTTGTCCCACGTGTAACTGTATAAACACTCTCAGAGTTAATTTAACACCACTGGATTTGCTGCTTATTACCATCAAGTGCGCTAGCTTTGCTACTTTTGCCTTCTACCGGATAAAATTGCGCCCCAGAATTCCGTCTTTTTTTCCGGGCTCTTAACGAGGGAGTTTCATGATTTAGTGGCGTGTTCTGTGGCGTGAGACGTATTGTTGTAGCGTGTGAGGTTTTGCACGGTTTTCGCAGCTGCTCTACGCGAACTGTCACGGGTATAATAACTGGAGCTTAGCGTTGCCGGAAACTGTCAAACTGAGTTCTTATTTATGCCTGTCCAGAGTTTGAGACGCCTTTAGCCGAAAAACACACGCTGCATGTGTGTGTGCGTGCGTGTGTTCGTGCCTACACACGTACACAACACATTGAAAGTTCTAATTGTTCCCCAACCTCTTTGTTCTCCCCCTGTTGGAGGAGTGTTTACTAGAACCTGAGGAGTCATAAACGTTGTAATATACACATGACAACACACGTGCACAAACAAACAGAGAGAGAGAGAGAGAGAGAGAGAGAGAAGAACACACTCCTCAACTGCTCTCTCTGTTTGAGAACAGTTTATGAGAAGTTCTACACTCATTAGCCCACATGTGTCTGTGTTTGTGTGTGTGTGTGTGTGTGTGTGTGTGTGTGTGTGCGCGCGCGCGCACATGTGTTTTATGATGATTCTGAGACTCATTAGTGAGGGCACAGCCTTCGGTTCTTCGTAGCATTCACACTCAGTTCTGCATGTGTGTCTCACCGCTAGCTGTCACGAATCTAAACACATTCAGCTCCACAAGGCCTGTTTACATTTGAGGAGTTTCCTCAGAACTAAGTCAAGACTGGGGATGACTAATGCCCTCATCCCCATTGCTACCCTCTGCTTCCTGTCCAAAAAAAACACAGGTGGACAAATCCTGTCCAAAAAAACACAGGTGGACAAAAAAAAAAAAAAAAAAAAAACCACACAAAAATTCAACACTGTAAGAAGAACAATGTAATCACTGAAAGATTTCTCCAGGTGATCTGTGGGCCGTTTAGACTCTCAAAACATGGACCTTTTTCTCAATCTCTCAATTCTAAATATTCAGCTGAGTTTAAAGGAGTTGAGTTCCGACACGTTTTCTCGTACTACCTCCTTCAGTAAAGGAGCCGTCACTGCCCGTAACGCTGTGTATGGTTACAGCGCACGGTTTTAACGGTGCTTGTGCGTGGTTGTCAATCTCCTAACCCGAGGGTGCAGTAAAAGTCTATTTGTGAGTTCTGCAGCGAGCTGATTTTTTTTCCTCTCCTGTTGAGTAAGTGCATAATTTTGTTTGACATAGATCAATGGTTTTCTTGGTGAAGCAGAGAAATGTCTAATGTGTGAGAGGAGAGGTAAGGGATCTTAGTAAGACAGACAAAGGATGATGAGAGGAGAGTTTTCAGAGAATCAAACACATGCACACAACAAACACAAAACTCGATTTACTGATTAAGTAGCATTGACACCTCCCTCTCCCTAACTCTCTCTCTCTCTCTCTCTCTCTAGAATGCATACCTTTCCTTTTCACTGCCCAGTATACTGCTGAAATGTGAACGAGGAAACAATTATATTGTCTGAATTTATTATCTGCTAAATAAACAGAGAACGTTATTGCGTGAAACACTGTTTTATAGCTTCTACTTATTCCTACCATCGTCATCTCTCTGTCTCTCTCTCTCTCTCTCTCTCTCTCTCTCTCTCTCTCTCTCTCTGTGTGTGTGTGTGCGTGGGTGTGTGTGCGTGCGTGCGTGCACACGTGTGTGAGTGTTCTTTCCTTGCACAACCCCCTCCTATCCCTCTCTCGCTTTGCACTTCCATTCAGAAATAAACGCATTGACAAGGCAGCCAATTCTCCCCCCTCATTTGCTCTCTCCTGCTTCCCCATTCCCCCTCCCATCTCTGTTTCCCTTCTCCTCCTTGCCATGTCAATGTCGTTTCCCCCCCATCTCGCTCTCTCTCCCTCTCTCTCTCTCTCTCTCTCTCGCTCAGATTCTGGATGCGCTCCACATTTCCTCTCTTCCCAATTAGCATTTGCTTGAGTAAGCGTGCCGTTGAGTTAACTTGGCTCTCGCACACTACAGGAGAGCGTGCTCTAATGACTTACTGAACTGAATATATATCCACACCAGCGCAACCGTATAGGCCTACATTGCGCTCACGAGCGAGATTTGACACGTAGTTTCACAGATTCATGCCCAATTTTGCGGACCCCCTGTCAACGGGACAACGGTGAACCTCAGATAACTATCGGCCAGTATTTTGAATTCTATGTATCTCTCTCTCTCTCCAAAACTCGTCAGCCAAGGGACAAAATAACATAAATTTATACACGATGTCAGCAGTGATTTACAATATCAAAAAATGAGAGAGCAGTCGAAAATACTGAGTCCTTACTGTGCTGAGTACTTATACGTTATGACATAAATCTCCCCGACTTGGCCTGAGAAACGTTTTATCTGTTCTACTTTCAGATGTTCTGCGATACAAGACACATGCACGAACAATGCCAGATACTTCAACACTCTTTCAGGTTTTTTTTCACGCTAAATTCCAAAGAAACAAATGTTTCCCAGAAACTGTCCGCAGCTGAACTGATTCGCTTTG
>NC_044510.1:7247816-7272816 GCF_902362185.1 Chanos chanos
AAAAAATAGAAATAAGACTATTGCACTCAGTACACTTTTAAAAATATCTTTAATGATCATATCATCATTAATGTCAGATAAAACTGATCAGCATCCTCTCAGTAATAGAGCAGTTTCACTCAGCCACAGCCTCCGAGTCAAAGAAACTTGTGCCTGGGCCTCTCATGTCATCCTCAAGATAAATATATAGTATAAATATAATAAATGTAAACTCTCCCATATGGATAACTAACCATATGTGAACACGTGCTGTAAGAAGCATGAACATGGCTCGATGAGAAAACATTTATCTCTTTCATGTGATCTCTTTCTGGGACTGTAAACTTTTTAGACTTTGTTTGGACAGCCAGATTGCAGATACAGTGCTGACATGGCTATCTGAAATTTGGAACGGGACTAACCTCCCAACATGCATTGCATATCAGGTTGACAGTTGCAGCAATGGAGTTCTAACCAAGGGTTCCGGACTAGAATGCAATGGGGAACTTTGAAAGGACAGTGATAATGATGATGATGACGATGATGATGTCTGTGTGTGTGTAAATGTGTGTATGAGTTTATGTGTAAACTGACTTGAATGTGAGTGTCTGTGCTTGCATACTCAGGGGTATGGTTATGCATGTTTCTGTGTGTGTGTGTGTGTGTGTGTGTGTGTGTGTGTGTGTGTGTGTGAGGCTCCTACCAAATCGGAGACAGGTCGTCACCTGTGTCTGGTTACTGAAAAGGTCACATTTAGCTGGGAAATACAGCTCCTTTTACAGAGAGAGAAAGAGAGGGAGAGAGAGAGAGAGAGAGAGAGAGATGCTCAGCACTACCTTTCGTAAATCATTTGTCTATATGTAAATCACTGAGTCCATGCTGAAGTGTGGAGAGCGGCCAAGCGGTAGGAGGGAAAAGGAGCGTTTTATGGGGCCTGAGACGTCTCTGTTTCATTTTACACACGTTGTTTGTCATGTGTTGGTTTTGTCAGTCCCCCTGGTTGAGTGATTATAATACTGTCAAGAGTTCAAAGAGAAGCATGGAGAGAAGAATGGAGAGAAGAATGGGGAGGTATGAGAGAAAGAAGAATGGAAAAGAAAAAGAGAGGAACGCAGGGCGGTGATGTGCCTGTCTAAGGGCCTTTACATAAACCAGTTTCATCTGTGGCGTTCATGAAAACCAGAAAACATATTCTATACGTCCCTCCATCTTGCTGTTTCTCTTTCTCTCTCTCTCTGACACTCACACACAAACACACACACGCACACACACTTTTTATCCTACTTATCCCTTCTTTATCACTTTCTCCTTCCCCTCTTTCTCTCTCTCTCTTACACATGCACACACACCACCCACACACACACACAGACTCCCTCTCGCAACATATCTATCTATCTATCTATCTATCTATCCATCTATCTATCTATCTATCTGTTTATTTGTGGATTTTATCTGTGCATTGTAACTTTCTGACTCCTTTTCTCTAATTCCCATTTCCCCTTTGTATCATCTTTGAGTAATCTTACTGTAAGCTTGGCTGAATTTGATTGGCAGGAAAGAAATGAACTTCTTAGACTCATTGCTGTTGCTGTCAGGCACGGGATCAAACGCGGATTTCCCAGTTCTTTACACGGACAACGGCGGAACATTCCAGCTCAAAAACCGAATGTTGGTTCAGATGGTTAAGACAATGAAGAACAGGACACTTTGAAATCTCAAAAAAAACCCCGAAAACCTTTTTTCTTCTACTTTATAATGGTCTGTAACTAACCCCCCCCCCCCCCCCCCCCCACTGGATACGTCTCCAAGGGTACGCAAATCGGTCTCCATGACTGCATCTGCTATCAATAATAACTACTGCACATGATATTTAATATCTTTCTACCATCTGATTACCCCATGGCACCAGTCCACTAAAGGAACAGTGGAGGCACTAAATGACATGACTGTATCTCGAAACCATAGCAATTTGGTAATTAGAAAGGAAATCTCAAATCAACATTTCAACAATTCTCTCTCTCTCTGTCTCTCTGGCTTTCTCTCTCTCTCCCTCCCTTTTTCTCTCACACACACACAAAATCTCTCTCTCTGTCTCTCTCTCTCTCCCTTTTTCTCTCTCACACGCACAAAATCTCTCTCTCTCTCTCTCTCTCTGTCTGATCTTTCAGCAGTTGTGTTGGCAGTGGAGGAGTGGGAGGAGGTGAGGAAGGGAGTGAGCTGATGAGTTGGGCAGAGATCCTGAGCTGTGTAGGAACCTCCTGCTTCTCCTCTGGGCGCTGCTCACCTGTTCCTCCCATCAACCAAGCCGCTAATTAGCAGCGCAGCTAAACGGAGTGTGTCCAAGGCCTCAGTTCAAGGCTACGTTCAGGTTTTATGCACAACTGGCTTGTTTTTTTAAGCATTTACAGTTGCGGGGGGGGGGGGTCCCTCTTTGTTATTTGCTGCCTTGAAAACATTGTTTCACATACCGTATTTGATATTGATTATTGCACACACAATGGTTTATTATTGAAACATTCAGTTAATAACCCAACATTTTTAGTTCTTTTAATGATCTGATGTTTTAACGATGACATTTGGTTTCACTGGATGTGTGATACAAAGGTTGAGTTGGGACGTAATGGTCAGAATTGTTTTTATGTGTGTTCTGTTTCTGATTTTATTTTTCAAAATCAATCAATTTCAGTGAAAAACACACACATAAAAGCACAGTGTACCCCGTAAACACACACACACACACAAACACACACACACACACACACACACCCGCACACTAACTGAAACAAAACACTCCCCAGTGAGTAATGCACGTTGTCTATGGGCTTTGGTTTTATTGGACAGAAATTCTTACAGTGCTTTGCTTTGTGAATTCAGATGATGACCAAAGAGCCTTGTGTGACATCAAACACAAATTGCTCTCTTTACAGCTATCGCAGCTATTGCGGCACAAACGCGTTACATACGGTTATATCCTCTACTATTTATGTTTATGTAGATCAGAGACTTTATATTTATTGATGCTTATTGGACATCTGTTCTCAAATAGAGTTCTCCTTACAGTGTGCAGAATATTACTGCACATCTGTGTGTGTGTGTGTGTGTGTGTGTTTCAGACATATATATATGTATATATATATATAGAGAGAGAGAGAGAGAGAGAGAGAGAGAGGTGTGCAGGTGTGTTGGTGAGAGACTGGAAAGTCACCAAAGGGGTTGTAAAGCCACAAACCTCTGCCTACTGTCAGAGAGGGGTCAGTGTGTGTTCTATGACCCGGCACACACACCTACTGTACCATAAGACCTGTGTCTGCAAATACACACACACACACACACACATACACTGGTCCTCCACACAGGGTAACCAGATGGAACTCATATTGGTGGCACTGGTGGACAAGGAATATTATCACAAAACGATTACTCATTCCAGATCGTTTATTGTTTATGACCGGGTTTGTGTGTCTTACCACACACACGCTTGTAAACAAACGTGCACAGAGTCCCGTTTCCCATGCGCAGACGTTCGTCAGCATCTTCAAAAACAGCGTGTGTCCATGGAGAATGACAAAGACCGTATCCTCTTTCCATTGAGGACAATGACGCCAATGACAGGAATGAAGACTGTTTTAAAAACCCACAGGTGGATCGCATATGCCGTCTGTGTCCCCAGGAGAGCGCTAGCCCTCTGCCGCTCTTCACCCAAAGAGATTAAAAAAAGAAAAATTAAAGGTACAAATATCTCATACTTGTTACAAATGTTCTCCGATGGTAACAAACGTTCTTTTTAGATTTTAGATTTTTTTTAGCCCCATTTGTAACAAGTAATCACTAACACTCTGAGAACTCAGTGACTAACTTTTTTTTATCCATCTACCTGGGAATTTTGGCATCCTAGGAAAACCACCACTGGGCCGTCAGGCTCGTTCCTGAAACCAGAATATGCAACGGAACTTTCCACCTGTATCGTTTAGCTGTGATTGCATATCTGGTTCTGTACCATTTGGGCCTTAACAACACATATATATTTATTGATACATGTCACTGAGTTACAGGAGCAGCTGAAGACGCCCGGTTAACGGGCAAGCCTCCAAGTGGTGTGTGAAAAAACACTGTTACACGCTCTCTGCTCCGTACGCATACAGACTACCTCACGTTTTCTCGTAATCGTGAAGAGCATGCTTAGGTGAGCGTGGGAGGGTCGTAAAGCGCCTGACTCCATGAGCTCAGAGGTCAGAGATCAGGCGTAGGGTATGGTGGGTGGTGAGGTTAGAAAGCATGAGGTTCAAAGGTCAGACTCATCATATAGAAACAGCTGATATATCACTCTCCTTTCTCTCTCTCTCTCTCTCTCTCTCTCTCTCTCTCTCTCTCTCTCTCTCTCTCTCTCTCTCTCCCTCTCTCTCTCTCTCTCCCTCTCTCTCTCAGCAGATTGGAGTGTGCTGCGTGTGGTCTGGAAATATTTGTTTATTTGTTCGTACTCTACACAGGCAGCTCGTTCTGCTGTTAGGGTCTCTGATGTTCTAGAACATTGTTAAAGTCTTTCATATTTATACAAGAGGAGTGATTCCTAGAAGAAAAGCAGCATTTTCAGCACGTATATTTGTCGCTCATTTACCTCAGCCTCATTTTAATTATCACATATTTCCTCGTTAGTCACCTGTTAGATTGGATAAGATCAGAAGCTAAACACTAATACACAAATAATGCTAGTAAAGAGAAATACGCTATATATGGTACTTTACTGATAGCTGATCAATTTATCAGTTTACCACAAAAGTGCAGGCCAATCCACACTCACAAAAAGAAGAGAGAAAGAAAGAAAGAAAAACCCTGTGTTCGTTCTTGCACAACACTTGCACAATCAGTCTGTAAGGCCATGAAACCTGACTGAATGTTTGTATTAGCTGTGGTGACTATTCTCTCTCTCACTCTCTCTCACTCTCTCTCTCTGGTGTAATCAGCTAAATGGAGGACAGTGGCGGGTGAGTATTGATGGTGTCAGACCTGCAGACCTTGAACATTAGTTCCTCACTGGAGAGGGAAAACTGGGGGAGGGGACAGAGGAAAGGAGAGAGTGGAAGATGGATTTGGATGGAGAGGGCTTTCTCTCATGAATAGTGTGTGTGAATAGTGTTCTCTCTCTCTCTCTCTCTCTCTCTCTCTCTCTCTCTCTGTCTGTCTGTTAGTAATTACAGATCATATCATATGATATATTGTAATTCTGTTCGTTACACTTACTAGGTTTTACTGATGCAAAAAACAGACAGGAAAAAATAGGACAAAAATAAGGGAGAGAAAAGAAAAAAACAGGAAAAGAGTGTGTGATCGCTCCCAAGGGTTGTGGCTATTGATTGCAACACACACACACACATACACACACACACACACACACTGAGGCAGAGAGAAGGGGTTAAAACAATGTCTGGTGGGGGAAAGAATATCGAATATCTATCACCGATAACCCGATCCTCTCCTTTCCCCCTCCTTCACTTCCTTCCTCTCCCCCAATCTATCGCTCCGTCCCTCAACCTGGAACCCGATCCCGCCTATCGTTTTATTCCCTATCATCTGTCGTTCTCTGCGGACCGCCCGAAGCACCCAACATCCTCCAACACCTCAATATCCACCGATAAGACCCCTTTTTAATGACACGTCTCCAAAGCCTCGTGTGCTAACACGCTAACATGCTAACGTGCGGCTGTCGATTTTTCTAGAAATGGCCTGCCGGTTCCGACAGGTATGGTCAGGCCACGTTAGAGGTTCATATAGAGGTAACCTCTCCGCGGATAGTCCCGCTGGGCAGTCTCGTTGGCGTGCATGCAGTTCTGAGGATGTGTTACTTCCCTTGGCAGCTGTGATCAAAGCCAATGACCTTGAGTGACTGGAGCTTGTTCACTTGACCTGCACGCGTGGCTTAACGTTAATGCAGTGGAAATCCTCTACGTGTGTGTGTGTGTGTGAGAGTGTGCATTTATACGTGACTGAATAAAGAGAAAACCTGAAGTTGTTCCAGTTGTTATTTTGCATAACTTTTTATCATTTTTTTTTTTAAATGTAGTTAACCATTTCATATCTGTAACTTGTCGTGTGACGTGATATGTCCGTGGATCATTGTAATTCATAATGCCAAGATTATCCAATGTCCGCCCCGATCAAAAGTTTTAAAACTTTTGTCAGTGAATGTTAAATTCAATACGTGAAGGGGGAAGGGGAGAAGAGAAAGGTTTCCAATAATTCCAGCTCTTGAACAAAAACCAAGCTGAACACACCTCGGGAATCAACAAAGAACCTCTTAACAGATGGGTTCTGTTCGTACAACCAAAAGAAAACTGAGGGGTTTTTTTTCCCCCCACAGATAAAAGAAGCTACCACAGATGGTCCAGATTGGCACTTTCCAGAACATGCTGTAAACAGAAATTGTCCTGTGTGAACCGAAATCCCACTAATTCAGATTTAATAAGGCTCGAGTAACCATGCACTTTTTTACACAGTAACTCTGGACTCATCTAGAGCCAGACCACGGACCATTCCACTCTCACTTTCTGCTCTGTGTGTGTGTGTGTGTGTGTGTGTGTGTGTGTGTACATAAATATAATCAGAATATATATTCTCTCTCTCTCTCTCTTTCTTTCTTTCTTTCTCTGTGGCAGTCACTTAGCAGCAAAATCTTTTAAGTGCTGGTCTATCAAAGCCATTTAGCTACAATGAACTTGATCAAACAAAAGAAACTTCCAGAAGAGCGGTCTTTGATTACAGGATAAGAGAAAACACAACTTTGTACACAAAGAGCATCCAGCTCTATGAAGGAATGTCTAGTGGAAATATGGAAAACATTCTGCAGGTGGATTCTGTGGTATAACATGCCTCATACAAATTCAACTGCAAATGAAAGGCGACATTTTCTCTTGGTACAAATATTCATACGCTTTTCGTGGACAGTTTTGCTGTCTCTGTGGGGGTCTACCGTGGATGCTCTGGTATTCATAACATTTTACAAAACCTTTTTCTTTTTGAAGGGAAACCAGATGGATTATGGTACATACCTAAATATACTGTGTGTGTATATATATATGTGTGTGTATATATATATATATATATATATATATGTGTGTGTGTGTGTGTGTGTGTGTGTGTATATATGTATGTATGTGTGTGCGTGTGTGTGCATATTTATATATATATATATATACACACATACACACACACACACACACACAAATGAATTTGGAGAAATACATTGGAACAACTGAGTTTAAAGCTACTTGGCCAGTACAGGTTTCCAAAAGACAATGCCCTTTAGTAGAGATGCTAATTAGCATATTCACTCTTTAAAGTTTGAAAAGAGCATCTTGCTGGAACAGCTGCCATTTAGAGCAGTTATCTGTGTGTGACAAGCTTGTACCAGGTTTCAGAACATGCACATCATAAAACAGTGGAAATGCCATCTTTACCAAGTCATACCAATCAGCATATTGTCCCACGGAACTCTGGGATAGGTTTCTGGCGCTTCAAAGCTTTAATGGTAGCTGAATCGGTAAAACTCTTCGTCACGGGACTCTGAAAGACTCCAAACCAGTGTCACTAATTACACGCTATAATTACTTCCCGAACTTTGCCCTTGGCGGTTGACTTTGACATGGAGCTTCCTGTTTTGGAAAGGGGAAGGGTTAAATTGTGTGACTGGGGCAAAGACGCCCCAACACGACCACCACCATCACCACCAACCCCGAAAAACCAGACCCCCCTGGTTAATTCGACTAATCTCTTGGGTCAAGACTTTCCAGAACGAACAGTTAAACTAGAGGAAACATGACAGGAGGCAAGGATTGAATGGAAGCCAATGGACTATGCTAACTGGACGTGGACTATGCTAACTGGACATGGAGGGCAGACCACTGGAGAGATGAAGCTGCAGGTGGGAGTTTTCTCTGGAAGAGGAGGGAGGGAAGGAAAGTGGGGGTGTTCTGAGGAGAAGGGGGGGGGGGGGCAGGGGTCAGTTGGTGGTCCTCTTGGGAAAGATGGTGGGGTAAAATGGATGGTAAAATCGGACACACACAGGCACACACACGCATGCACACACACACACACACACACACACACAGTGTGTAAACTGTAACTGTCTGGGTAAAACAGCCTCCCCAGAGGGTTCTGACATCGCGTCGTGGACAGGAAGTCAAGGATGGATAGCTTAGCTCTTTTTCACCAGGTCTAAATCATCTCTCTTTCTCCTCTAACTTCTCTCTCCCTCTCCCTTCCTCTCTGTTTCTGTCTCTCCCCTTTTCTCCACCTGGAAAAATAGCGGTGAGAGAAATGCGATCCTCAAGAGATGCAGGGGGGTTGGTGTGTGTGTGTGTGTGTGTGTGTGTATGTGTGTGTGCGTGTGTGGTGGGGGTCTGGTTATAGAGGCCAGTTGTTTCGCGCTGTTGCCCTAATGGAGATGGATGTGGGGATGGAGTCATCTTCCCAAACAAATGCACTGAAAGAAAGAAAGAAAGAGAGAGAGAGAGAGAGAGAGAGAGAGAGAGAGAGAGAGAGAGAGAGAGGAAGAAAGAAAGAAAGAAAGAGAGAGAGAGAAAGAACGAGAGAGAGAAAGAAAGAAAGAGAGAGAGAGAGAGAGAGAGAGAGAGAGAGAGAGAAGGAAAGAGAGAAAGAAAGAAAGAGAGAGAGAGAGGAAGAAAGAAAGAGAGAGAGAGAGAAAGAAAGAGAGAGAGAGAGAGAGAGAGTCATGGGGTCTGTGTTCCTCTTCCTCCCAAGCTGCAGATGCAGCTTAACAAGTGAAGAGATTAAGTGAAAAAGAAAGAAAGAAAGAAAGAAAGAAAGAAAGAAAGAAAGAAGAAAGAAGAAAGAAAGACGTATACTGTACGGGCGTCACCTCTATATCTCTTCCCTGTTTCCCTGATTCTGTCAGTTTATTTATGTGTTTTCGTGTGTGTCTGTGTGTGTGTATGTGTATGTGTGCATGTGCGTTTTCATGTGTGTGGGTGTGTGTGTGTACACGCCGACAGTTCTGAGTAAGCATTTGGCACTGGTCTCAGACCTCAAACAGAAATCTGCCCATCTGGACGGCCTGTTCAATTGTTTCCTTATTTTAAGCCAGAATTTCATTCACGGCCTGAGACCCAATACATAACACATGAGAGCAAGCGAGAGAGAGAGAGAAAGAGAGAGAGTGGGAGGGAGAGAGAGAGAGAGGGAGGGAGAGAGAGAGGGAGAGAGATTTTTTTTAATTATATGAGGTGGTCTTGTTGTTTGCAGGATTCACTTCTTGTACTGTCTTTCATCTAAGCATTTTTTTCACTCCACAAACATCACATATATATGGAGAGAGAGAGAGAGAGAGAGAGAGAGAGAGAGAGAGAGAATAGTCAGCACAGTTAATAGAAACAGTCATTTGGGTTTTCTGGCTTTACAGTCTGAATGTGCTAGTGATAATAATTTTTTTATTATTATTGTTGAGAGAGAGAGATTGAGAGAACAGGAGGAAGTACGTAAGACATGTTGTTTCATGCTCACACAAAAGTGGTGATGCTCTGTTGATTCCTGACTCACGCTCCTCCATATATGACACCTCCTTAGTTGCTTTTTGTATGTCATCACCAATGGCCAACTTTGATAAGACACACACTTTCATGTATCATATCTCTCTCCCCCCCCTCTCTCTCTTTCTTTCTCTCTGTCATCTCTATTATCTCTTTCTCTTTTGTTCACACGCACGCACGCACACACACACTCACACCTGAAATAAAGCTATGCACTCACTGTAACAAATGTATCATCTCTCTCTCTCTCGCTCTCTCTCTCTTCCAGAAGCACCTCTAGGTGGTCATACTCTGTATTGTGAAAGATGTAATGACATCATCAAAAAGAATCCATTATCATTCGGTGTAGGTCATAATGTTTTCCTTATTATAGCCCACCTGTCCATTATGAACGATGACTCATCCCAACTATGGGCAGACTCCACGGAATTACACTAGTGCATGTGACGCCAACAGTGATTTAAAAAGGAAAAATACAGAGAGCTTAGACAATTCTCCATTTCACAGGTAACTTCTCTGGTCGGTCCGATGTGTTCAAACGATTTGATTAACAGCCATATCGCATAAATGTTCTCAGTCCTCGTGTTTCTTTGCGAGTTGTCTGGCAACAGGTTTAAAATCTCGGTAAGCAAACCAACAACCCGTAACCCCTCCACTTTTTATATTGAACGGCCGATGGCTTGCATTAGCCTCGTCAGTCGGAAAAACAACGTTCGTAAATGGAGAGTAGTAATTACGTTTCGAAACTGAGCCAGAATAAACAAAGTGGTCTACGTCGTGATAGAGTTTTGCACTCGGATTTCTCTCTATTAGAAAAAGATGCTTTCAACGTTTGCTTTGAACTTTTTTCTTACATTCTCAGACATTTAATAATAGAACACTGTCGTTTTCAAAAAAAAAAAAAATAGTCTCCAGTGTTCCCATGTTCTAAAATCAAATTCCTCTTTTCTTTTCTCATACTTTATAATCCTACTCTATTTATATATTGCGGTTATGCGGTCAGCCCATGTGTTGGTCTTCAAACACGCGTAAACACATGTTTGTGGGGGGGTGTCCTAACGTTGAAAAAAAAAATAGTGGCGGGTTGTTTAGTTGGTTGCTGTCGCCATCTCGTGGCTAATTACTTAATTGAGGGTCTGAGAGATTTCATCCCTTCCCCGTGCGGTTTAACCAAAACTGTAAAAGGCGTAACTTTGGTCAAAATTGACACAAGTATCTCAACCTATAAATTATACATATATATATTTTAAAGAAAAGTTTGTTAAGAGAAATCAAGAGTGCTAGTGTCAGACATAAATGCGTATTCTACGGGAAGGGTTGCTAACGAATAGATGAGAAACATAGATTTATTACATATTGAAACATGACGATATGATAAAAAAAAAAATCGATTCAATTCCTGCTCTCACACACACAAAGATATAAATAAAGTAATCTGGCACTGAAAAAAAATATAATATTTTTTTAGCTCTTAGATAACATTCTTTTGTTGAGAGGATGTAGTTGCAGGAGATCATAGATGAAGGGTCTTATTACCGTTCTAAACAGACGCACTTTTTTCACTGTTTTTTTTTTTTTTTTTTTTTGCGCCTCTCTTGTTTTGTTTCAAAAGTAGCTCCAATGATTTCATTCTGGCAGCGCCGTTCAATAGATGTAGTTGCATCTTCCAGCCAGTTGGCTGTGCTAGTGTCATATTAACCTATTTTGACGCATTTGCTCTCTTCTTACAGCCGGAAGAGGGATTTAATACACGAAAGGTCTTTGCGGCGTTTACGATGGGCGTTCAAATTAAAGTTGAATATTGGTAAGTGTTATTGTGGCGTTTACATATTTGTACAGTTTAATTCATGACATGCGCCCCTACACAGATTTTGTAAGTGCTTTTAAGATTCTAAGTGCTTTTTAATGTCATCACTTAAACACAGAGCTAGATCTGCTAGCTCTTTAGCATTAGAGGGTAGACTACACTGATTGAAAGATATCTGGCGCTGTTAACGTTGTCTAACGATAGCATTACGTCTTCCCGTCACGATCTCTATTAAATGATTGTCATTCGCCAGTTTCTTCCATTTAAATAGAAGTGCACATAATCATGCCCAATTATACAAAATAGAGAATTGACTTTCAAGTATGTTGTAACTGACCCATCCCCAGTCTTTGCGTAATGCAAATCATGCAATGATTTCAAAGCGGTTTTTCAACTGTAAAGTAACGAATCAGTTTCATCCGCTTGGACATTCCCTTACCCGTTTTTTTTTGTTATTCTCTCCTTTGTACCATTACAGCGGCGGATGAGGCTACGAGCCCCGCTATCAGGAGCTTAAGCGGGTAGTCACCGCTGAGTTTCCTGAGGCGGAGGTGTCTGGCTTTGTCGGCAGGCAAGGTACGTCAGAAGATACTCAAGGTTTAACACGATATCTCTCAGATTTCTCTTATAACTCGCACTGTCTAGGTTTTGTAATATTAAGTAGAGTTCTTGATACTTGTTTATATTTTGCTAAGAGTTAATGGTTTTGTTTGTTTGTTTGATTTGTTTTTTGTCGTCTTAACACTAAGACCTTTTTTCCGGTCCTCTTTAGGGAGCTTTGAGATTGAGATTAATGGTCAGTTGGTCTTTTCAAAGATGGAAACAAGTGGTTTTCCCTATGAGGATGACGTAAGTTTTTATAACCGCACGAATACACTTTAAACCATTTTTCATCAGATATATTCTAACCTTTCCATTCCCTTCCATCCATACCCCCCCCCTCTCGTTCTCTCTCCCTCTCTGTCTCTTTCTCTCTCTCTCTCTCTCTCAGATTATGGATGCCATCCAGAAGGCGCACGATGGCAAACCGGTAGAGAAGATCACCAAGAGCCGTCCGCCTTGTGTCATCCTATAACCCTTTACCCTTTGACCCCTCTTCCCTGTTACCATGACAACATAAGCCAGCACAACCACCACAGCCACATTTACTGTAAAAACCCATAAGATGATAAAAAGTCATAAAAGCCTCTTTTTTTTTTTTTTTGGAGTTTTCATGTACCCAGCCCATATGTCTGAGAGTCCAGATTCATCTCTCCCCCTCTCTTTCTGTCTCTCTCCGTTCTTATCAGTTTAGTCCATTCCCGTATTCAAACAATAGATTCACCAATTTTTCATCTTTTCACTGTGACGTTCTCACTTTTAAGTGACTCGTGAGGTCTGGTTTGCGTATGTGCCACCGACTTTGGGAACGCAGCCGTGACCGGCGTCTTCACACGCAGCCGGAATCTGAAGGAGCGTGTCGGGTTTGTTCTAGTCTCAGGTCTGTCTTCAGATTTCTGTACTCCCTCTGTTTCTAGCTGTATCAAAACAAACGAAGACCGCAGTGAAAACTAGAAACGTTGGTGAATTCTTACCCGTTAGCTATCTTGGAGAAGTCTAGGTAACGTTGCTGTGACGGTTGGCTGTCTTTGGACGGTTGGCTGTCTTTGGACGGTTGGCTGTCTTTGGACGGTTGGCTGTCTTTGGACGGTTGGCTGTCTTTGTCTGAAACCTTTTTATACAGCTCCTCCCTTGTGTCTCTTCGCCTCTCTGTTCCTGTCGGGCTGGGTCTTTTTTTTTCTGGACTTTTATGATTACTGTAGCTTAAAGGTGAAAAGGTTACAGTATGATGCCTGCAGTCCAGACAGCCCTGAATCAGAAACAGAGAGATGAGGGAGACGCTGAGGGTGTAGACAGAACAGTGGAAGGGGGTGGGGTCCTTTTTTTGTTTTTTTTCCCAAGAGCCACTTTGCCTGGCGGGATGGTATGGACACCTCTTGCCTGATATTTGTTTGTTTGTTTGTTTGTTTGTTTGTTTACTGAAACTAAATTAATACACGATCAACCTCGGTGTATGGAAAATGAATTTTGATGTGGTGTAACTTTGCTTGTAGGGTGTAGGAACTCATAAATGATCAAAAGACTTTTTTTTTTGTAACAGTCAGGTGAAATACTAAAGAAGGGACAAAGACATGTTCAGAAATCACGCACATATCCGCCTTGCTATGTAACCGCAATACCGAGCTGCTGTTTTGAAATTAAATTACGATGTCATACACAGACTTTAATGGTGATCCTTTGTGTTTTCTTGTTCTCATGAACTGAAGAATATAATTTAGGGAAACTTTCTTCTTCTTTTCACGTTGGATCTAATTACACCCGTTCCATTCTGCGTTCAGGTCAGCATGTACTTAATTGTGCTGCTATGACAACATCGTGAGTTCAAAGAGACAACATTCTGGTGTGGCTTTATCGATTTTAATTGGTCAATCATAACTGTCACTCCAGCTTCCAGTTATTTAAAAGGCATTGTCTTGCCCACTCAATCAGCTCTGTCCAAAAGCATTCCTGTGAACGTGAAGTGAATGAATGTGTTTAGGTTATTTTTTCAAATTAATGTCACGAACTACAGTCTGGGACAGGAGAGAAATTACTGCCGAAGCTACTAATGTATACGCCTGTCCAGCAGGAACGGCTGTTGACGGCCCAGTAATAAATCAATGATTTCATTAACCGTCTGAATAAAATAACGTTCAAATCGATGTGAAGAGAAAATAATGCACTTTACCTGTTTCTGATCAACTGTCTTTCCATCAGCAACAACAACGCAAGTACCTACAGACAAACCGAACGTGTAGCCTGTGTGCTGTTTTAACAGGCAGAAGGTATCACTGCGCCTTCATATGACAGACACGGAACAGAGCTTGTGGCTTGTGATTGCAGTAATATCACTTTTGGGTCTTAACCGCATTGTTGAATAATATTTAGTCCTTTCATGACTTTCTAGAACTACAGCGTGACAATCAGATACTATTTACTTCATGTGCTTCTCAGCACTGATCAACGACTGGTCATTTGACGGTGGGTTGAAGAAGTGATCTGAATTTCAGTACAGAGGTATGTAATATTTATGTAAAATGCATTAAGGAACTGTAAATCACAGCATGCAGTGTTCTAATCTCCATATACAGGTTTCCCTAAAGTCTGTGAATTTCGTTTTAAGGCCAGTTAACATTTTTCATATTGATGCAGATAACTGGCACTGAATAATAGCACTGATTTCTTGTTCTATGATTTTGTTTGATATTTAATTCTAGGTTCTAGAATCTAGATTAAATCGCCATTCTGATTTTAGAATCCAGATGAAACGAATACGTTCTGACGAAGCATATCCACAGATTATAGAAGAAAACAGCTAAGTGTCAGAGACAGTATGAAAGGATTTGATAAGTCAGTAGAAGCGTTAGACTGTGGGTCAGAGTTCGTGTGACCTTACCGTAAAAACGTGGAAATTTTCACTTTTTTCAAGTTCAGAACGACATCAACTGGAAATAAAACATGTATTTATAAATATTTCACCCATAAAAAAGATAACTCCGAAGCTCCTCCCAAAGCCATGTGATCTTTGAATATAATATTGCATCGCTCGTGGATCTCTCCACGGGTTCGCGCGCGACGCCTGTCAAGGAACTGCCAAGTGTAGCGAGTGAAATAGTGAGCATCATCTTGGACTCCCGGAGTGACAAAGTCGGAGAGCACGCAGAAATGGGAGTGCAAATCAAAGTTGAATACTGGTAAGTTTTATCTCTAAACTGTCTTACTCCAAATCAATGCAAGCAGGTTGACAATTCAGGTTCAGTTCAAGTTTTCTCTTCGTGTCTATACGACTATTTTCCAAAATTGTCTCCAACATCTCTTCGCAGCAGCGGCTGAGGTTATGCACCCCGCTTCGAGAAGCTGAAGCGGAAAGTCATCGCTCAGTTTCCTGATGCGGAGATGTCTGGCTTCATGGGGAGACTGGGTAATTTAAGCATCCCTCGCGTGAGAAGTGCGATTCTTTAAAGCCGCCATAGCCAAAGTAGAGTTCCACGATTGTAATGATAGTGGGGACAGTCATGGTCGCATAAAATGGATATTTTTTGATTTTGTTTTTCAGTCGTCTTTTATGATAAATATAATCTCTTTCAAACGTGTAAAGTGCAGAAAGAACAGAAACTATATTTCAAATGTGTAATGGATGGATACTGTCAAACACTGATGTATTATAACCATTTTTTTTTTAATGACAAAACGCAACAAACGCCTCCAACACGTACATAATGTCATAGATTACAACGCATTTTTAACTGTTAACTTTTTTGTACTGAATGTCAAAAAGACTGATTTATGGGAGCTGTGGTTTTACTTTTTCGGCTACTTTGCAGACAGCTTTGAGATCTGGATTTATGGCCAGTTGGTTTACTCCAAACTGGAATTAGGTGGCTTCCCTCGTGAGGAAGATGTGAGTGCAATCTGTCTCTCTCCCTCTCCCTCTCTCTTTCTCTCTCGCTCTCTCTCTCTCTCTCTCTCCTCTCTCTCGCATACACACACACACACACACACACATTTACCAGTTAACTGAAAGGTCTGCTTGACACAGAATCATTGACCCATCACAATGTAATTCTATCTCTGTAATGGTTTGGCTATAGTGCTGTAAACATAACGATTTCACGACAATTTGACTGTAATGTTTTTAATTCTATGTTATCATTGCAATGATTTATACCGCTTAAGGTCATCATGACATCTTTCCAGAAGATGCAGAAAACCACAGAAAATAACCAGGATTCACAAGCAATGTGGTCTTCTCTCTGAAAGCCTTAATCTATAATCCTTAATCTAAAATCCTTATTCTATAATCTCCATACACCTAAGGTCATCTGCCCTCAGTTATCAGAGCAGCATCTGTAAATGTCACCTGTTCCTCACACTACAATTTAGGAAGTCACAAACATCAGAGCTTGCGTTTGATTTTTTTGTCAGGAGCTCTCTGAGTGGTGGTTCACAGAATAAGAGCACATCTACTATATGATACATCTATCCAAAGAGAGATTGCCCAGAGTTTGAATGAACGTCAATGCCTTTTTTAAGCAGTTGTGTTGGCATACCCAGATATCATTTCTGTAACTCCTTTAACTTGGTCTGTGTTATAAGATAAAGGTTGAGTTTCATTTAAAGGTTGAGTCATTTAACTCATTTTATTGACTCTGCTTGTTTACTTAATCTTTTTTTTTTTTGTTTTGTTTTATTGAGAGAGAGGAGCTGATAGCAACAAAGACTGACAGGCAAATTGGTGGCGTCGTTGTTCCGTGTAAACAAAGCGACCTGAAAACCTGTGTGTTTATGACTACGTGTGTCAGAGGTCACAACTCTGTGCCTTGGCCAATAGACTCACCACTATTGAGCTCAGGGTTTGAACAAATCGCCCTCCGGTTGCTAGGTTACTGCCCCGAAAAAGAACGACGCGAACTGTTTGAACTGAAATCGATTTCAGTTTCGTAACACGCGTGAACCGGTATCTGTCTTTTAATCCTCAGGTGCTGGATGCTGTGGAGAAAGCTAACGCCGGTAGCCCCGTGAAGATTACCAGGAGTTGTAAAGAGTGTGTCGTCTCTTAAACGCGTGGTTGCCCTTTGACCTTTTCCCGTTCCTCGGACCGGTCCCTGCGCCTCTCTGTTCCTGTCGGGCTGGGTCTTTTTTTTTTTGGACTTTTATGACTACTGTAGCTTAAAGGTGAAAAGGTTACAGTATGATGCTTGCAGTCCAGACAGCCCCTGAATCAGAAACAGAGAGATGAGGGAGACACACAGGGCATGACTGGTTTTCGTTTGCTTAAAAAAATGACAAATGAAAACGTTTAAAATACCACACATAGTGCTTTGCCTCTAGCCATACACATAGATTCTGCCCATTCATCAATGTTCACATCCAGTATTGATTGATGTCCCCCCCCCCCCCCTTTTAAATCAATAAGAGTCTTTTTTTAAATTAAGTTGAATTGAAACACAATCTCTTAATGTAAACAGAATTGAAGGAAATTGCTGTTTGAAGCTTTTATGGCTCAAATGTCACACGGTTATCATTGGACCTGGCTTGCTCTTTCTCCTTCTTTCAGCCCTCATCTCTGCGAAATCTGTAAAGTCCTCCCCGAATAAAAAGTGTTGTTTTTGTGTGTATCTTTACCTCGCCACACCTCCTACATTCACCGTCATCTCAGCAAAAGTTCTTCGTTATTTACCGAACAGATGCTAGATTGTACGGTCGATATGTCTCGTAGTCTGTGTGTGTTTAGATCTTGTTCCTGCTTTTGTAGATGGACAAACAAATTAAAAAAATGATGACCCTCAACAAAAAAAAAACTTGGTACTCAGAAATTCTTTATGAAATTTCCCCTTCATAAGTGCAAGGTCCACTCAAATCATATGTCTCTTATCTCTCAGTTAAATTCATATCAGTGTTTACCCTTGAGCAGCAGTGGATGTTTATCCACAATCATATCGTTTTTTTTTTTTTTCCCAGCACAGAAAAATCGCTTCTTGACATCTCACATTTGTCAGTCACGCACAGGTATAAAGTAGGAGCTGGCCGGAGGGACTGGACATTAAAGGCGTGAAAATGAAATTCGTTTTCGGTCAAAGGAAAGATCGGAGCAGTGTTTATGGGAAGAGGACAGAAAATCGTTTTGATTTTCCATCAGTCCGCCTTCTGAGGACTTGCTGCTAAGTTGTATGCAAGGATATTTGCATTGTGTGTGTGTGTGTGTGTACATGATTATATGTGTGTGTTTGCGTGTGTGTGTGTGTGTGTGTGTGTGTGTGTTGTACGGCCCGAATGTTACCCATGAGTTTGAGTGATCAAGTGGTTTACGCCATGTGGGTCTTTTCACCATGAAGTATCTTACAACCCGCCGTTATACTGTTATCTTTCCACAGGATCTAAACACATTCATGTCACATTTATGGCACCACTCTCAACTTGCATGTAAAATATTTGCATTCAAAATCTCATGCAAATCAGTTGACTGTTAGACAGACACTGAAGCTGCATACACAAAATACAAAACCTCACCTTACCTTAACACAGTTAGAACTCAAGCACTGTCAGTCATTTGGATCATGCCTGGTCCTACGCGTATTCCATATGTCCTCAAATGACAGTCCTTTCTGTAAACATTGCTTAATTGAGTTTTTCCAATGATGTCTTTGCCCTGTAAAAGAGATTAGATAATGATGCGACGTTTATTAATCCGATTAAATGCAACATCAATGACACAGTCAGTGATTGGCGGATGATCATTTCCTCGTCCAATCATTGGTGCCAACATTGCGAGGGGGAACCTGGTTTTTATGAAACAGCTGCACAAGTGCTCTCTCACCAAACAACACAACTTTAACCTTTGACGACCTTGCCCTACTGATTTGGCAAATACTTTTGGAGTTTTGTCCCAAAAATACACCGAAAAAACACTTCATCTTAAACTACTTTCGTTCTCCGGTCATAGCGTGCCATCGCATAAATGAGTGATGGTTTTAAGAAAGAGAGGAATTGTTTTAATGTCTCTTCTCTTGACTATAGTGCTACAATGGTTTGGGGTGTCCCTGAACCCCCTCACCCCCCCTCCCCTTCTCTTCCTAAGACAAACACTAGAGGGCAGGTGATGTTCTGGAATGTTCATTCTACCACTGACAGTTCTCACTCATGCACTTTCCCCCCCAAACCTACACGTTTCATGGTCTGGGATAGTTATCAGAACAGATGCTCCATCAAGAAATGATTCAGCCTACTTTTCCTACCCCCCGCTTTTTTAGGCGACAAAATATATTTCTCTAATAGCTGTATGTCACGCATATCCTTTCATCGGTGAGAGCCCAGACTGAAAATGTATTCGGACGCAAGCCTCTCTCATTAAAAACAAAAAGTCTAATATCACTGCATTTGTGAAAAAAAAAAAAATATTGTTATAACACACAACATGTGAAGCCTTTGGGGGGGGCAGGACTCCAGTGGAGAGAGGCTGGTGGTTTGTATGGGTTGGTGTATTGCGTTGAATGGGGTTAGGTGGGTCCCAGTTAAGGCTACTGGTAGTGCTTGATAACCAATGCCAGTCAATTTGCCCCGTGACAGATAGAGCATATCTAACACAGAAGACTACAAGGGTGTGTTCAGAAAATGGTTGGCTGTGAGTGCACTATAGAACAAGGCTATCTTCAAATAGTTCTCAGAATATATGATAGACGTATATGAGAAATAAATAAATATCTGAACTTTTCTGCGTTTAGGAAAAAAAACTAAAGAAGGATTAAAGAGGGCCTTGAATGTCATGTTCTAACTCATGTCTTAGAATGGCTAAATGTTGCTTTGCTCTCACATTTTGTTTTGTAATGAATAAATCTCTCTTACGCTGCTAACAAATTGTATTGGATACAGTTTCTCAGATACAATTTGTTCTCTGATATTTGATCTCTTTCTCTCTCTCTCTCTCTGACACTACTTGTTAGTCATGTAGGAGAGATTCATACACATAAATTGTGAAAGACTAAATAACATTTAGCTATTACAGTTCACTTAGGTGGAGAAAATTGAGAAGATGCACTATTCCATTTTTGGTCATTTTCCTTCGTGTGAGGGTGTGGCACTTTTGGAAAGAGCCCAGCTGTCCCCCTCCCAAACAGACTTTATTTGGTCTTCTCTCGAACATATTCTTTTGTGTTTCTTATGAGTCACAGATGGGTTTTGACTCACAGTGCAATGTGTTTTTATATTAGTGTTATTATTTTCAGTATTTAATAAATGACGCTCACATTAAAGAGTTATCATGGTGGAGAGACAAATCAATACAAATCCCATTATGATGGAGGATTTTGTAAAAATCATGTATTATTGTTACATAATTAATGAGAAAACCTAAGACGCGCTGTCTCAAAGATACACCAAGGGCCAATTCTCTTTCTCTCTGTCACTCTCTTTCTTTCTCTCTCTCTCTCTCTCTCTTTCTCTCTCTCACTCTCTCTCTCTTTCCCTCCCTCCCTCCCTCCCTCCCTCCCTCCCATTCTCACTCTTTCTGATTCCCTGACTCACTCTCTCTCTCTCTCTCTCTCTCACCCTCTTTCTCTAAACAAACAGAGACAAACAAACATGTGAGGTATGTTCAAAATATGAGATCTTGCGTTGGTTCTGAAGGGAGTTCAGCTTGTGAAACTCAGTGGGACCAGTTAGCAGCTCAGGCGGGAACGCATGACTTTCCCCTTAACGATACCCACAGGATCACATGGCCTCAGCTTCACTAAAAATACGTTATTATGACACACATCACTGACAAACCTTTTCCAGATGAGGAGAAAAAAGGGTTGGAACAGCAGTTATACCTCAGATAATAAATACACACACACACACACACACACTTGAGCATCATCATTTCAGGATACGAATACAGATACGAAATACTTTATTAATCCCGAGGGGAAATTCAAGTGTCGCAACAACACCGTCAGCACACACCAAACACAACATAGATTAAAATAGGAGAATATAATAAGATAAATAGGAAAACAGAATGATAAAAAATAAAACAACGACAAAAATAAAGGTTGTATCTGTACATTGTGCAGTAATTAGTAACGCAATAAGTAGCCTTTAGTAAAGTGAGAACAGTGAGGTAGATATAAAGTTATTGCCATAGTACAGGAATTATATACATAGTATATAATGACTATAATGAATATGCCACAATATAAAGCAGTAGTAGTAAGACTATCACTATTGTGTAATGTGTAATGTGCAATAGAGAACACTGTCGCTGTTACACATTGGGGGAAAGGGGAAGGGGATAGACACAAAGGGAAACACCAGTAGGAGATGTTTAAAATAAAGGAAGAACTCTTGTTGCTGCAGTCCACGCATAAGACGACACTCTTCACGAGTTGTGTGTTGTGTTGCATCACGGCGCCCGTATTAAGTTATGAGCAACTTAATTAAACACCATATGTTCACAGATATAGTAACACTGATAAAGGCCAGTACCATTTATTTCAGTAATGCCCTGGTCCAGGCACCAGAGATGTGACTGGTCTCTCAAAAAACATTGCCCAACAAAATAGAAATGACATATTCATCAGTATATACGTTTCTGTATATGGAAATTGATTGTATTGAGTCAGTAACTTGACATTTGCTGTCATCTACCGTGTGTGTGTGTGTGTGTGTGTGTGTGTGTGTGTGTCTGCTCCTGGTGTCTAAAAAAAATTTGAGGTCACTATCTGTCACAGTAATATTGACAGAGGCGTAATAACTGAATGAAGTCTTAACATCAAAGAGAAAAGTGGTGTTTTTGAGAACGACATCATTCATCCCGTCTATAATTATCCATTAAGTCCACTGTGGTCCACCCATACCTTATTAGAGAGAGAGAGAGAGAGGGGGAGAGAGAGAGAGAGAGGGAGAGAGAGAGAGAGAGAGATTGTTGAGAGTTTTCTGCTGAATGATGGAAAAAGTCGAGATATCAGACAGATCAGTGAATGACGCTGAGGACATCTCCGTGTACAGGGAATCCCCAAAAGTGTAAACAACATGACGTCAGATTCCAAGGTGCTCCCCTGCTGATTAATGTCCAACCCCTCTACCATGGCCTCCTGTAACAGCCCCCCCCCCCCCCACGAAGTGGTCACCGCTGTCCAGAGAATGGACCAACCCAAGTCCATGCCATCATTCACTTTCTCACCCCCCCCTCTCCTTCTCTCTATCTCTCTCTCTCTCCTATTTCCTATCCTTGGCCTTCACCTCCTCTCCCCTTTGCCTCTTCTATCTTCTCCACATTCTCTCTCTCTCTCTCTCTCTCTCTCTCTCTGTCTCTATCTCTCTCTCTCTGTCTCTCTCTCTCTCTCTCTCTCTCCCTGGTTCTCTGAGTGTCCTGACCTGGCCCTGATCCAGGGTTACTGAGTTAGGGGGAGGGGCTCTGGGGTTGGGGTATCCCTCCATGCAGGTGGACTGCGGTGATAGGACTGTTTGTGTCCGCGGAGCGGAGCTTATCTCGCCCTGCGCACCCCAGGGCGCAGAGGCAAACGTAGGGAACGGACGTCTGCAGAAACGTCTGGACGTGACTCAAACACTCCGTCAGCATGGGTGTATCCTCTGTCTTCCAGACCCCCCCACCCCCCCCCCCCACCCCCCACCTCCCCAACTTCTCAGCGCACCCCCCCCCCCCCCCCCTCCACTGCGAGGGTTACCGCGTAGTTCAGGTCACTCCGGCATTGGGTAACGTTCCACTTGCAGCGTCGACGTCGACGAGCCTCGTAGGACAACAGTCAGCGGGCCAGCCAGGACTACCTGTGCTCAGGTACGGGTCTGCTCAACCCACCGCGGGTGGTACCGGGGTTCATTTGGGTTTGGGTTTAGGACATTTGGCTCAGACAAAAATTTACAGAGGTTAGAATATATAGTTAGCAGGATAGCTGGCTTGAAAAAAAGAAAAGAAAAATACTGGCCTCCCCATTGGACAAAAGGGATTTTTCTATAAACGGTTGTTTATTTGACTGGTTTCTGTCGCTTTGCAAGTAAAATGAATGCTGCACGGGTGAACAGGTGACCTCGATTGGAATCTTAACAGCACTGACGTTTATTTCTATCCGGCGTTTTAGAACAGAATTGGGAATGAATCAAATTTGGAGGGATTTTTTTGGAACATGTCTTACGTTTCTTGTGTAGCATGAATTGGTTAGTGAACATGAAATATCACTTTAACATGCATAAAATAGATGTGATGATTGTATTTATTGTCTTAAAAATGTGCAATATTCATTTTTACCAGTTTTAAAAAAGAAACTAATAGTCATCTCATCAAATGAATCATTTTTCACTGAGCAGCATTTCCACAGCTATATTCTTATGATAAACACAGAATTAATGCTCATCACCATTATTCCCAATTTGTTTATAAGAGTGTAAAGAACACTTTCTCTGATTGTGAATATTCTGTTGATTGGGTGGGCAGGACAGAATTGATCAGATTAGCCTGTTTACAGCACACTGGAGTTAGCATACTTTAGCCCAAACTGTTTTAGCCAGCCAGCATGTGCTAAAATACGCTAACAGCAAGGCAAGAATTAACCACAACATGCTCAAGTTTTTTTTCCCCCCACAAGTTTACATTCTCTCAGCAAAACAGTTTAATATTTAAGAATTAATGCAACCCATCAGCTGTAGTAACTAAGTTTCAAAATTGTGGTAATTAGCAGCAATCACTGGAAGAATATAAGTCTATGGATTGGCTAGTTTAAAATTTGTCCTCATTATTCCTGTTGTTTTCACTTGAAAGGCTGCTAAGGTCATGGTAGTGGTTGGGAGTAGCATGACATAAATGTGAAAAAATGAGGTGAAGAAGCTGAAACATGACCCAGCTTCTTTTTAAAGAAAATACTGTCTGTGTGTCTGTGTGTGTGTGTGTACATGAGAGAGAGACAGAAAGTGTGTGTGTGTGTGTATGAAAGAGAGAGAGGGGGTTGAATGTGTGTCTGTCTGTCTGTCTGTCTATGTCTGTGCAGTGAGACAGGAGAAGAAAGGGTGTGACTAAGATAAGACAGACAAGGTTCCATACGAAACCCACACTATCATCTTATAACGGCTTTCTCCCTCTACACAGAAAAGTCTCCTGAGGACTTTTAAGAGAGAAACAGTTTCTGTTTCTTTCATTTCTGGGTTTTTGGGGGAGTTTCAAACCAAGCTGAAAAGTTGTCACTTAAAGCTTTTCAAGCATTAATAATGATTACGTTGTACAAGTGGTCCAAACAGTAGTGAAAAACGTGTGTGTGTGTGTGCGCGTGTGTGAATATCATGGCTCAGAGGCCAATGTAAAACATATTTGTGACTGATTCATAATAGTTTGAGTTGCTCTGTGCTGTGAAAACAGGGTAGAATAGCAGACTGAAGTTGTGATTCTTGTGTTTTGTGTCTGTGCAGGTTATGTATAAAGTTTTCTGTGAAGTCCAGAACTGAGAGCGAGCTGAGGACTAACACTCTTACTGATGGAGGCTGTTCTAACCTTCGATGGGGTGAGATGGGTCCACAGTCAAAAGCAATCCCTAATAATGCTTCAATATTTTCACAAAGTGACAAAGTGTGACATATCTCTCTCTCTCTCTGTCTCCATCTCTGTTCAGGACAATGACATGTCCTATGAGGAGAGCGACTCGCCACTACCCTCTTCATTCAATCTGTAAGTCACACACACACATACATGCTCGCACACACATTCACGCACGCACACACATACATGCGCACGCACACACACACACACACACACAGACAGACAGAAAGACAAACAGACTGACAGACAGACACGCACACACACACACGCACACACACACCACACACACACACACACCACACACACAGTAAATATATCATTAAAAAGTAATCAACCATTCATTAATCAATGATGATTGATTTTATCCATTTATTTTAACTTCGGGATTTAGACTGAGCAAATGTCGTCAGTTCACACTGAAATTCAAACATACTTACATACAAAATCGAGATTTAGTGTTGCCTCAGGAACAATTTGAGCTGTGAAGTTCATGCTCCAAACAAGCTTCTTACAATGACAAGCTTTTTCTTGAAGAATAACGAATAACGTGTGTTAAATTGCAAATAGAAAACCCGC